>NW_027169092.1:0-255730 GCF_036898095.1 Palaemon carinicauda | reverse complement strand
AAATGATATTTTAATTATAAAATAAATTTTTGAATATACTTACCCGGTGAATATATAATAGCTGCTACTCAGCGGCTCGACAGAAAACACACTCAAAAAACTCGCGAGCGATCGCTATGAAGGTTGCGGGTGTGCCCACCAGCGCCAACTATCGGCCAGATACCACTCTTGCATGTAAACAAACCCTTCAATTTTTCTCGTCCCGCTGCGTCTCTATTGGGGAGGAAGGGAGGGCCTTTGATTTATATATTCACCGGGTAAGTATATTCAAAAATTTATTTTATAATTAAAATATCATTTTTAAATATTTAACTTAGCCGGTGAATATATAATAGCTGATTCACACCCAAGGCGGTGGGTAGAGACCAGAGTTAAATAAGTTTACAGCGTATAAGCTAAGAGTTTTTGACAGTTATCAATATAACAAAACCAAAATATATAGGTACCTGGTAAGGAAGTTGACTTAGACGATTACTCTGCCTTGTAAGTCTGTCTTCCTCACGAAGCCCAGCGATCCTCTTAGGATGCTGAAAGACTCCCAGGAGCTGAAGTATAAAGGGTTGCAACCCATACTAACAGGACCTCATCAAACCCCTAATCTGGGCGCTCTCAAGAAATGACTTTGACCACCCGCCAAATCAACCAGGATGCGAAAGGCTTCTTAGCCTTCCGTACAACCCATAAAACAATATTAAAAACATTTCAAGAGACAGATTAAAAAGGATATTGGAATTAGGGAAGTGTAGTGGTAGAACCCTCACCCACTACTGCACTCGCTGCTACGAATGGACCCAGTGTGTAGCAGTCCTCGTAAAGAGTCTGGACATCTTTCAAGTAAAATGACGAGAACACTGACTTGCTTCTCCAAAAAGTCGCGTCCATTATACTTTGCAGAGATCTATTTTGCTTGAAGGCCACGGAGGTTGCTATAGCTCTAATTTCGTGCGTCTTAACCTTAAGCAAAGATCGGTCTTCCTCACTCAAGTGGGAATGGGCTTCTCGTATTAAAAATCCGATAAAATATGACAAAGCATTCTTTGACATAGGTAAGGATGGTTTCTTAACCGAACACCATAACGCTTCAGATTTACCTCGTAATGGCTTAGTACGAGCTAAATAGAACTTAAGAGCTCTAACGGGACATAACACTCTCTCCAGTTCGTTGCCTACGATCTCTGATAAGCAAGGAATATCAAAAGATTTAGGCCAAGGACGAGAAGGCAGTTCATTCTTGGCCAGGAAACCAAGTTGAAGAGAACAAGTGGCTTTTTCTGTAGAAAAGCCGATGTTCTTGCTGAAGGCATGAAGTTCACTGACTCTTTTAGCCGAGGCCAAGCACACCAGGAAAAGAGTCTTAAGAGTGAGATCCTTCAGGGAGGCTGAATGTAATGGCTCAAACCTGTCTGACATGAGGAACCTTAGGAACACGTCTAAGTTCCATCCAGGAGTAGCCAAACGACGTTCCTTAGAGGTTTCAAAAGACTTAAGGAGATCTTGTAGATCTTTATCGTTGGAAAGATCTAAGCCTCTATGCCGGAAGACCAAAGCCAACATGCTCCTGTAGCCCTTGATCGTGGAAGCTGAAAGGGAGCGAACCTTTCTCAGGTGTAAGAGAAAATCAGCGATTTAGGCTACAGAGGTACTGGACGAGGATACAGATACTGACTTGCACCAGTTTCGGAAGACTTCCCACTTCAATTGGTATACTCTAATGGTAGAAGCTCTCCTCGCTCTTGCAATCGCACTGGCTGCCTCCTTCGAAAAGCCTCTAGCTCTAGAGTGTCTTTCGATAGTCTGAAGGCAGTCAGACGAAGAGCGGGGAGGCTTTGGTGTACATTCTTTACGTGGGGCTGACGTAACAGGTCTACTCTTAGAGGAAGACTTCTTGGAAAGTCTACCAGCCATCGAAGTACCTCGGTGAACCATTCTCTCGCGGGCCAGAGGGGAGCAACTAACGTCAACCTTGTCCCTTCGTGAGAGGCGAACTTCTGCAGTACCTTGTTGACAATCTTGAATGGTGGGAATGCATATAGGTCTAGATGAGACCAATCTAGAAGAAATGCGTCTATATGTATTGCTGCTGGGTCTGGGACTGGAGAGCAATAGATTGGAAGTCTCTTGGTCATCGAGGTTGCAAAGAGGTCTATGGTGGGTTGACCCCAAGTCGCCCAAAGCCTCTTGCACACGTCCTTGTGGAGGGTCCATTCCGTAGGAATTACCTGACCCCTCCGACTGAGGCAATCTGCTAAGACGTTCAAGTCGCCCTGGATAAACCTCGTTAACAGGGAGATGCCTCGATCTCTTGACCAAATGAGCAGGTCCCTTGCGATCTTGTACAGCGTCAGGGAGTGGGTGCCTCCTTGCTTGGAAATGTATGCCAAGGCTGTGGTATTGTCCGAGTTGATCTCCACCACCTTGTTTCGAAGGAGACTCTCGAAGTTCATCAAGGCCAGGTGGACTGCCAAAAGCTCCTTGCCGTTGATGTGCATGCTCCTCTGACTTGAGGTCCACAGACCTGAGCATTCCCGACCGTCCAGGGTCGCACCCCAACCCAAATCCGATGCGTCTGAGAATAGAACGTGGTTTGGTTTCTGAACTGCTAGGGGAAGTCCCTCTCTTAGACTGATATTGTCGTTCCACCAATTCAGGCATGCCTTTACTGTTTCGGAGATCGGGATTGAGACCACCTCTAACGTCTTGTCCTTTTTCCAGTGAAAAGCTAGATGGAACTGGAGAGGTCGAAGGTGTAGCCTTCCTAGCGAGACAAACTGCTCCAGGGATGATAGAGTTCCTACTAGACTCATCCAATTCCTGACTGAGCAGCGTTCTCTCTTCAACATCAGTTGGATTATGAGCAGGGCTTGCTCTATTCGGGGGGCAGACGGAAAAGCCCGAAAAACTGGACTGCGAATCTCCATCCCTAAATACAGTATAGTTTGGGATGGAATCAGCTGGGACTTTTCCATGTTGACCAAAAGTCCCAATTCCTTGGTCAGATCCAATGTCCAATGAAGATCCTGCAGACAGCGATGACTGGACGAGGCTCTGAGAAGCCAGTCGTCCAAGTAAAGGGAGGCTCGGATTCCCGATAAATGGAGGAATTTTGCAACATTCCTCATAAGCCTCGTAAACACGAGAGGAGCAGGACTTAGGCCAAAGCACACGGCCCGAAACTGGTACACCACATTGTCGAAAACAAACCTCAGAAAAGGTTGGGAATCTGAGTGAATGGGGATGTGGAAGTATGCGTCTCTTAGGTCGAGAGAGACCATCCAGTCTCCCTTTCTGACCGCTGCTAAGACTGATTTCGTGGTCTCCATGGTGAACTTTGTCTTCGTGACAAAGACGTTTAGAGCACTGACGTCTAGCACCGGTCTCCAACCTCCTGTCTTCTTCGGTACTAGGAAGAGGCGGTTGTAAAACCCCGCTGATTGAAGGTCCGAGACTTTCACCACCGCTCCCTTCTCTAGCAAAAGAGACACTTCTAGTTTCAGGGCTTGTCTCTTTGATTCCTCTCGGTATATGGGAGAGAGGTCGATGGGGGAAGTCGCTAGAGGTGGTTTGTGTACAAATGGAATTTTGTACCCCTCTCTGAGCAACCTCACAGATTGTTGGTCTGCGCCCCTCTTCTCCCAGGCTTGCCAGAAGTTCTTAAGTCTGGCACCTACTGCTGTCTGAGGCTGCGGGCAGTCAGACTCTGCCACGTGAGGACTTGGCTCCTCTCTTCTTTCCTCTCTTTCCCTCGGCACGAGTACTTCCCCTGCTGGGAGCTCTGCCACGAAAGGGCGGAATAAACCTGGACGCTGGAGTGTCTATCCTAGGTCTAGCAGACAAGGCAGACGAAGGGGTCCCTTTGCGAGCCGAGGACGCAACCAAGTCATGGGTGTCCTTCTGCACAAGAGACAACGATATTTCCTTAACTAAAAGTTCAGGAAACAAGAACTTAGACAAAGGGGCAAAGAGTAGCTCAGATCGTTGACAGGGCGTCACTCCTGCTGACAGAAAAGAGCACAGAGACTCTCGTTTCTTTAGGACTCCTGACGTAAACGAGGCGGAGAGCTCGTTGGATCCATCGCGGATGGCCTTATCCATGCAGGACATAATGAGTAAGGAAACATCTCTATCGGCTGATGAGATTTTCCTACTCAAGGCTCCCAAACACCAGTCAAGGAAGTTAAAAACTTCAAAAGCCCTAAAGATGCCCTTAAGGAGATGGTCCAGGTCTGAGGATGACCAACTAATCTTCGAGCGTCTCATGGCTAGGCGGCAGGGAGAGTCTACAAGACTTGAGAAGTCGCCCTGGGCAGAGGCAGGAACTCCCAAGCCGAGAACTTCTCCCGTGGCATACCAAACGCTCGATCTAGACGAGAGTTTAGTTGGGGGGAAGGCAAAGGCCGTCTTCCCTAAACTCCTCTTGGTTTCCAACCAATCGCCTAACAGCCGTAAAGCTCTCTTGGATGAGCGAGAGAGAACGAGTTTTGTAAAGGCTGGCATGGCAGCAGGTACGCCTAAAACAAACTCAGACGGCGGCGAACGAGGAGCCACAGAGACAAAGTGTTCAGGGAACAACTCTTTAAAAATGAGCATGACTTTTTTAAAGTCCATAGACGGCGGAACTGCTCTAGGCTCATCAATATCTGAAGGATGATCCTCAGGCTGAGGGTCAGCAACGTCCTCATCCGAAAGTTCCTCATCTGATAACTGATGAGAAACAAGCAAAGGGGTAGGCAATGCTTGACACGCAGCGTCCACCCGCACTGGTGCATAAGTGGCGGAGCAGGACGCAGCGTCCTGAAACTGCTGAACAGTCTGGGAACTGTCAACAACAACAACAGGTGCGTGAGGACGCACAGCGTCCACCCGAGACTGCTTAGACCGCCTGGGTTGTGCAGTCAAAACAACTCTAGGTTGCGGAGGTTGACGCACCGCGTCAAAACAAGTCAACTCTGATGGTTGGCGAACGTCCTGAACGTCACCAGACGCATCAGTGAGTTGCTTAACGTCCACATGCGGCTGAAAGTCCACACGAGACCGCATCGGGTGTGGTACAACCCCAACTGGTTGACGTGAGCTGGCTACACCAACGTCAACAGGACGCACAACAGAACGCTTGGGTGGCTGACGGCCAGGATCTCCATGAGATAAACGGCTAGGTTCAACGGAAACCTTGTCTGCGTTATAATCTTCCATAAGGGACGCAAGCTTAGACTGCATGTCCTGCAGTATAACCCATTTAGGGTCTACGGTAACGGGTGCGGTAACAGACGGGGTTAGCGTATGAGACGGCACAACTTTGCCTTGCTTAGGCGGCGAGCAGTCATCCGATGACAGCAACGGGTCCGAACTGTCCCAATGACTACATCCGGGACGTTGGACCTGTCCTGAAGGGACCGACTTGCGTTTCAAAGGCCTAGAAACCTTGCTCCATGGTTTCTTGCGTGAAACGCCTTCGGAAGACGAGGTAAAAATGGGCTCTCTCGTCTTATGGTAGGGGCGATCTTGACGAGATACGCCTGATACCATAGAGGGAACGTCTGTTCGCTGATCAAGGCCTCTCGAACCCATAAGTCGTACGACATTGCTTCTCCCCTGGGCTTGGGAGCTTGCAAGAGGTCCCGGACTAGGTGAACGACAGGCACGAACAGACGAACCCTCGGTCGCAACACTGTTCACAACACTTTGCGCACTAATCACTTTCCCACTTTCCGCTGTGGCACTGTGGCACTTAAGGTCCTTCACGTCAGCCATGAGTTGATTACGGTCACTTGCTAACGCTTCAACTCTCTCCCCCAAGGCATGAATAGCACGCAACATGTCTTGCATAGACAGTTCCTGAGTGCTAGAAGGGGGGTTAGGAACAACCACTACAGGGGAAGGATCAGGTTCAGGGGCATGTGGAGAGGAAAAATCTACGGACCTAGATGAACTTCTCCTTACCCTATCTCTCTCTAGTCTGCGTGTATACTTATCATATTCGATAAAATCGAATTCCGAAAGGCCCACGCATTCCTCACACCGATCTCCCAATTGACAGGTTTTACCCCGACAATTGGAACAAACAGTATGAGGGTCGAGAGAAGCCTTTGGAAGACGCCTATTACAGTCCCTAGCATTACACTTTCGAAATCTAGGTACTTGAGAAGGGTCGGCCATTTTGAATTAGTCAAAGAAAATTCCAAAAACAAACCAAGTCATCAACAAATAATCCGATTCAATAAAGAGTTCAAGAGTTTATGTTGAGGAAAAACACCTGTACTGCAAAAGCTCAAACCAAAATAAAGAACTTCACCAAATATGATGGGAAAACTCCAGGTTCTACAGCGAGTATAAGTACGTCTTGTCGTCAACGTCGACAGAGAAGAATTGAAGGTTTTGTTTACATTCAAGAGTGGTATCTGGCCGACAGTTGGCGCTGGTGGGCACACCCGCAACCTGCATAGCGATCACTCGCGAGTTTTTTGAGTATGTTGTCTGTCGAGCCGCAGAGTTGCAGCTATTATATATTCCCCGGCTAAGTTTAATATTTAAAAATGTAATACAAACAGAAATCTGTTTTCCTTTACAATGCTAGGAAATAAATGTAAGAATCATTTTACATAAAAAAAAGAGAGGAGTGGGGGGCGTACGGGTCTACTGGAAGCAAAAAGGGGGCGTCAGGTAAGATAGTTTGGGAGCCAGCAGGTCCAATCCCAGATAGATGTGTGGTTGGGCGTCACGTGGGGGGTTGGACTTGCCAGGCTGCTGTTCTAGCGCTCATCTTCATATGATGCTGGAATTGAAAAAAAACACCATTAGCCTTTATAAGGGAATAAATCGGAATTTCACTCTAAAGAAAACAACATATGAATATGCAACAGATCTCACTGTGAAAATAGCTTAAAGACATATCAGGCAAATTGTTTATGGTGTTGATTAACATAAAAAAAAAAGGGGGAGGACTTTTCTTCTCTTAGCTCCGCCCAACCTGATGAGGGATTCAGCCGACTTTGGTTGGTACTGCACCACAAATGAAACTTCACATGCGAAATCCCCTACTGCTGCTACCTCAGCTATCACCAAGGCGACTGGAGGAAGGAGCAAGGAAGGGCCTATCGGAACTGCGTCATAATAGCTTAACCCTCATTATTATTTCTAGCACACACTTTTGCTTCTCTCACATCTAATCCTCCTATCATATATAGCTTTCTTCACTCCATCCATCCACCCATACCTTGGGCTCCCTCTTTTAAATCTCCCAGCAACTCGTGCATTCATCCCCTTCTTAGCAATGGCTATTTTCCATTCTCTACATGGCCAACCACCTTAATACATTCTTATCCACTAAAGCAGTTATTAATTTCTTATTATTATTATTACTAGCTAAGCTACAACCCTAGTTAGAAAAGCAAGATGCTATAAGCCCAAGGGCTCCAACAGGGAAAAATAGCCCAGTGAGGAACATAAACAAGAAAAAATTAAATATTTTAAACAGTAACATTAAAATAAATATTTTTTATGTAAACTATAAAAATTTAACAAAACAAGAGGAAGAGAAATTACATAAAATAGTGTGCCCGAGTGTATCCTCAATCAAGAGAACTCTAACTCAAGACAGTGGAAGACCATGGTACAGAGGCTATGGCACTACCCAAGAATCTGTAAAGAATATGCCGGACTATTCGGTGCATGTGTGGGCAAAGAAATGGTGAACAGTAACCAGAGAGAACGATCCAATATAGTACTGTCTGGCCAGTCCAAGGACCCCCATAACTCTCTGGCGGTAGTGTCTCAACAGGTGACAGGTGCCCTGGCTAACCTACTACCTATAAAACAATAAAAGTGAAGATGTCATTATAAAAAGTTAATGGCTTTCAGATGACCTGCTTCTGAAATAAATCTGAAAATACCGCTAGCAAAGTATGACACGTCTATGAATTTTGGCAAAGATGAACCTGTCATCTTTATCCTGAGCCTCAAATAGATAATGCATATGTTTCCTTTGAAGAGGGGCATTCCATCAACAAATGCCTCACTGTCAAGGGTACCAAACGGTCATTTCAATATGGCTGGTATTTGCAAGAATATAGGATTACTTAACCCTTTTACCCCCAAAAGGACGTACTGGTACGTTTCACAAAACCCATCCCTTTACCCCCATGGACGTACCGGTACGTCCTTACAAAAAAATGCTATAAATTTTTTTTTCATATTTTTGATAATTTTTTGAAAAAATTCAGGCATTTTCCAAGAGAATGAGACCAACCTGACCTCTCTATGACAAAAATTAAGGCTGTTAGAGCAATTCAAAAAAAATATACTGCAAAATGTGCTGGGAAAAGGGTTAAAATGTTTGACAAAGAATACCTAAAAGTTATAAGATGGAGCAAATATGCAGGGAGGAAAATAGAATTAAATTTATGGAAAAAAATCTGACAAAGAGAAAAAAACAGAAAACTAAATTTCTACTACCACCAGGACCTTATTTGGAACACCTTACTTAAATTCTATTAAATATGTATTTTCAACCTTTTTTTTCTATAATATACAGTAGCTGAAGTAGTTTACTTTTAATTGACAAACAATTTTGAATATTT
The DNA here is from genome assembly GCF_036898095.1 of Palaemon carinicauda. NCBI lineage: Eukaryota > Metazoa > Arthropoda > Malacostraca > Decapoda > Palaemonidae > Palaemon > Palaemon carinicauda. The sequence goes on along the minus strand of NW_027169092.1, from coordinate 247,157 downwards.
TGCAAAATTATCACACAAACAATAGAGGGAAAAAAAAGGGATTTTAACGAAGGAAAAATCTATTTCTGGGCGAGAGACCCGTGTCGCCCAGTGAAATGCTCCTTAAGCACCATTTCTAAGGTATACAACTGCTATATATTACCAGAGAAAAAATTGCATGGGAATGCCAGGTTGAACCCAGCTCGCTCACCTGTATAAGGTGTCGATATAATACTGGGGCGCGATAAATCACAACCAGAGGCCTCGCACCATTTAGATATCTCCTGTCAAAATCCCCGAACAGCGAGGTGCCGTTCAACCTCGTACTGCTACTAGTCAACCCACGCCAGTGACGACACTCCTTTATTAGCACGCAGTTTAATAACCGTTTTTTGTCTGGTGTGTGTATTTCGCTGGTTTTTCTCTGGTTTTACCTCAAGATGTCCGACTCCACTGTCACTACATCTAAGTTAAGAACCAGATCTATGAGTTTTGAGATTTTGGAGGGGGCCTTGCCCTTTTTTGTTTATATTATTCAGCTTATTATTCACAACCTTGCTGAATGGAAATTTCTGGACTTTAAGAGTATTCAATGGTGATGTGAAGGGAGTAGAAATCTATCAGGCTGTTCAAGGAGTTGAGGATAGACACTCAGACTACATTGTTAATTCCAAATAAAGGCCTTTATATCAATGAAACCACAAGATTTTACTAATTCTTTCCTCTAACCCTTGAAGAATAATTCTTTCATACCCTGAAGAGATACTTTTAACTTGAGATTGAGAAAGACATAGGGAGAATGGGCATGCTAGTCCTAAACCCTTCTTCCCAAGCCCTCCCACAGTGAAGGTCTAAATCAGTGGTTCCCAAACTTGGGGGCGCGCCGCACTAGGGGGGCGTGAGGACGATACAAGGTGGGCGTGAAGTCATCTGCTCGAAATTACTTTTTTAATAGAATAATGAAATCATTAAAAGAACAAATATCTGTCATTACATACATGCATCCATCTCACTAAATTTGACCAGAAATTGTGCCTTAGCCTCATAAGTATTTCCAAATATTATATGCCATGTTTTCAAATTATCTATTCTTAAAATTGCAACTCAATTTTGCCAATTTGCTAATGTTCAAACTTTTTTTCGCTCACTTTGAACCAAATGTTTCGTTTTTAGTTACTGGAATGTACTATTATTTGTTGGAGTGGCTTTCATTATTAAAATGTAATACAAACAGAAATCTGTTTTCCTGTACAATGCTAGGAAATAAATGTAAGAATCATTTCATATAAAAAAAAAGAGAGGAGTGGGGGGGCGTAAGGGTCTACTGGAAGCAAAAAGGGGGCGTCAGGTAAGATAGTTTGGGAACCACTGGTCTAAATGAATATGATACTCACTATACACGGTAATGGGTGGAGAAGTTTTCTGGCCTTTGCACGGCAGCAGGTCCAATCCCAGATAGATGTGTGGTTGGGCGTCACGTGGGGGGTTGGACTTGCTAGGCTGCTGTTCTAGCGCTCATCTTCATATGATGCTGGAATTGAAACAAATCACCATTAGCCTTTATAAGGGAATAAATCGGAATTTCACTCTAAAGAAAACAATATATGAATATGCAACAGATCTCACTGTGAAAATAGCTTAACCCTTTTACCCCCAAAGGACGTACTGGTACGTTTCACAAAACCCATCCCTTTACCCGCATGGACGTACCGGTACGTCCTTACTAAAAAATGCTATAAAAATTATTTTTTTCATATTTGATAATTTTTTGAAAAAAATCAGGCATTTTCCAAGAGAATGAGACCAACCTGACCTCTCTATGACAAAAATTAAAGCTGTTAGAGCAATTTAAAAAAACATATACTGCAAAATGTGCTGGGAAAAAAATAACCCCTTGGGGGTTAAGGGTTGGAAAGTTCCAAATAGCCTGGAGGTAAAATGGTTAACAGATCCTCAAAACTGATCCAACGTAACACATCTGCTTTCATATTCAAAAAAGATAAAGCATCCAGTTGTTCTGATGGGACTTTTAATGCTTCAAATGAGAAAATGAGCTTTCAGCTGAAAAGTTTGTGACCACTGATGTTAAAAATACACGAAAGCCAATGTCTACATTTGGAAAAGCACACTCAGTATTGTCTTCTAGCTATCAGCTGTCTTCGAAGGAATGAGAAGCAGGAACGCATAGGGGCACTCGAAGGTGATAGGATGTGTAACAGCTCGTTATTTATCCTTCCCCTTTGTGGATTAGACCGGGTAAGGTCTGTTTGGGGTGCAGATATCTATGGTTATCTTAGGATACGTCCCTGATTATACGCGATAACTTTTTTAACAATAAAAAAAGTTTGGACTGATTCTGCTAGTACCAGACAGTCATCTACTGTACATATCTTGTTGGCATGAGCCCATGCTGAAACCAATGTAAACACTCGGGTGAATACCTGAGGGGCTGTGGACAACACAAACCAGAGAACTTTAAACTGGGAAAATTCTTGCTTCCTACAACAAAGCGTAGACAGCAAATTAAGGGGATTTGGAAGTAAAAGTCACGAAGATCTAAATGAGATTATAAAATAGTTCTTCCTTACAGCATGTTTGACTGTTTGGAAAGTTTTCATCCTGAATCGAATCTGGTGGATAAATTTGTTCAGAGCTGACAGGTCTATTAAGGCTCTCCATCCCCGAGGCTTTCAAGACCAGAAACAAACGACTGAAGAAGCCCAGGTACCCGTCTTTGACTTCTTCTATATACCCTTTAGAGAGCATAGGGCAAGGAACTTCTCCGATTTTTTGTAATATGAGGACTGACTCCATGGGGTTGGAATGAAGGGAGGAGGAGGAGGAGGAGAGCTAGTGAACGGGAGGTGGTGACCTAACCTAAGAACGTCCACTGCTCTGTCCTGTGAACCTGGCACCTCATGCATCCATCACTCTCGTGGTAGCCGAGTGGGGAAATTCCCAGCCATAGCGTAAGCGAGGGCCCCGTCTGCCTTTACACCTACAATTTTGGCTCCGAGTCCAATGTAGAAAAGGCTGACCAAACTCCATAAAGTTCTGCAAAGTTGAAGATTAAAACTGTTCCTAGGCTTAGGTCTTGAATTTTGGCCCAAAGTTAGCCCAGAGGGGGAGGTGACTTTGTACGGATATTTGAGGACGTGGTCAGAGGTCTCTTCTGCAATATTGCTTGGTGGAGAAGCGAGTCTTGGTTGAACTTCCTCCATTTCATTGTAAGCTTTATCTATTAAAAAATAAGCAAGGATGGTTTAAGAGACGAATTCCAAAGGTTTAGTATCTCTTTATTTAAATATTCTATCAAACTAGAGGCCACGGCATCTCGCTTCCTTAGGACCTAGTTGGCCCATACGTTGGCTACCTAATGGACCAAATTCTACATCAGATTTAGCCCCTGATAGGGTGAAGGCTTTGAACTGGTTCTCAGAATCTGTGAGGTCCTTGCTCGTGGATAGGAACCTAATTGTTCTTCACAAATGGTTCAACCAAGATGCAGCTTCAGAGGCTGTGAAAGTGATATGTTGAGCTGCCAACCTTACAGCTGACAGACAGGGTCAGGATAGTAACAGCTTGATCCACGCAAGTGAGGAGGTCAAGATCCTGTTACATAATGGTTCTGCATAGAAAAGGCTGGTGGCAAGGTCTGAGAAGACCAGCCTTAAAAGCTGATATCTGCATACTAACTTTATCAAATGCTTTCTTGGCAAGTTCCAACCAAGGTATTTCTAGCCATAACTCGATCCCTGCAATGAGCGACATACTGTAACTGATCTATGCATTTGATTAGTGAGTTGGAGGCTTCCCTGAGCCCATTGCCACCTTTAATGCGAGAACCTGTAGGAACGAAGATTCTGATTCAGACTCTCTCGTTACGCATCATAACAGCTGCTTGAGGTAGTACTGACTGAGTCACCACTTTGGAAAGGTTCAGCTCTGTTTGAGGAGGAGTCATGTTGCAAATTTTCCTCCGGTGCAGACACCATACCCGGCCTGCTTCTGGGAGGGTCAGAATTCTAAAATTTTTTTCCTCATTTATTGGAGGAAAAAACCAGGCCTTCTATAAGACACTGAGTCCCTTGTCAGGCTGGGAGGAGCGTAGAGGAGACGTTCCCTTTTTTGTTTCATTTGTTTGATGTCGACTACCCCCTAAAATTGGGTGAAGTACCTCGGTATATGTATGTACTTTAGTCCTTTAACTAGCAGACTCATCCTTAGGAGGACAGAGGTCCACTTCCAAACTAATTGGTTAACATCCCAGAATTGCCGATCTCACGTCTGATAAGGTCTGGAGAATAGCATCCTAGACAACTTGCGAACCAGGGTTAAACGTACCATGAGGTTCATGGCCCAGGAAATCAAGTGTGCTGCAGAGCAAATCTATCTATTATTACTAGCTAAGCCACAAAGCTAGTTGGAAAAGCAGGATGCTGTTAGCTCATGGGTTTCCACAGGAAAAATAGCCCCGAAAAGAAAGCAAATAAGGAAACGAATGGTGTGCCCGAGTGTACCCTCAAGCATGAGAACTCTAACCCACAGTGGGAGAACATGGTACACAGAACAAAGGCTTGATTTTGGAGTGTCCTTCTAGAAGAGCTGCTTACCATAGCTAAAAGAGAGTCTTCTACCCTTACCAAGAGGAAAGTAGCCATTGAAAAATTCCAGTGAAGCAGTTAACCCCTTGAGCGAATAAGAAATTTTCGGGTTTTCTTAGTGATGTCAGATGAATGAAGAGACTGGCTGTGTAAAGAATTGGCCAGACTATTAGGTGTATGTGTGGGCAAAGGAAAAATCAGCTGTAATCTGAATGAGATCCAATCCAGTAATGTCTGGCCTGTCAAGGGACTGGATAAATCTTTGGACTACGTCGGTTTGTGACTTTTAAGCATAAACAATTGACGGGTTTGCCCATAAACATCCATCTTCCCCTCGTGTGGAGGAAGGTGGAATGAATACTTCTATCTAGTAAAATAGAAAAGATGCTAGGATTCCAACTGCTATACCCCAGGAGAGCAAAAGGGGCCAAGCACTCTCTCTCCACCTAGAAATAGGTTGTAACTGCTATCTTTGATGTGAAACATTTGGTTATGTAAAGGAGTTAGGGTCACATCTTTTTCTAGCATCAATCACAAGTCCGAGGGAAAACATGTCTAACGACCTGAGAGTGCTTTCCCGCAAATAATGAGCAGTGGTGGTGGTTTGACGCTTCCACATTCCAGGGTCTAAAACTAGATCCACCGATAGATTCTTCTTGAAGACGATTCGTACAGACTCCACTGTTATGGGGGAAAGGGACACCATAACTCATTCTGGTGCTCCAGGGGATCTAGGACTCAGCCCTCCTATAATAGGCCCCCCCAAGCCAAAATGAGACTATTTTTGGCAACTTTCTTTTTCCCTCTCCCAGTGCTTACAAAAAGGTTCTGTAATCTGCCTGCGGCAGTCTGGATTCTTTTAAGGTAACGCTCTTACAAGACACAAAAGTAACTCATCTGAATCATTGGTTACATCCCTAGGGGAGGATACTTTTAAAGATGAAAATTCTCGAATCCAGGATTGATGGATTTTGAGTCTGTTACAAAGTCAAGAGCAAACCATAAAAACACCTGCCTCTGGTGTTCCAAGTAAGAGAACAAATACGAGAATCCACGTAACTCGCCTAGGGTCAAGTACCTATCCGAGGCCTTGCATCAATGGTTTGAAGTAGGTCTCATTTTAGAGACAGTAATACCTTGTTTACATCCCAAGCAGAAAGTTCATTCACATGAAAGAAAGGTCTGCTTCATACTTCTGACAGTAATGGATAATTCCCAAGACAAGGAAATAACTATTCCTCTCAGTCTCAGTACCTGGCTCAAGGCTGAACAATACCCTTTCATTGTGATACTAACAGGTGTTTTTCCTTCTGTGGTTGAGCTGAAAAGTCTGCCACTTCTGAAATAGAGGCTCTTGAGAGATGTATTCCTTTGACAAAACCAACCACAGATGATGGCCCACTTCACTTAACGTCGGTGGAGAATTTCCTGAGGTAGCGAAACGTTTTTGCAGTCTTGCTCAAAATACCTCTTTCTTGGAAGAGATGCTGGATACCTTCCAGCCTTAAGTGATAGGGAATCCACTGATTTGTGGAACATCTGCCAGTGGAGTTGACAGAGCAGGCTGGGCCACTGCGGAAGTTCCCTCAGAATCTCTACTAGCACATGCACAAGGTCTGCATGCCATTCTGCTTGATGCCACTTTGGAGCTACTAATGTAACTTCAGATCTTTGGACAAGTGTGCTTTGTTTATTATCTTTCGAGGAAGGCAAATTGACAGAAAAGCATAAACATCAAGCCTGTCCCATAGGTGTTGGAAGGCATCCTCGCGCAGTTTCTTGTTGAAGCTTGTAACAAACATGTTGATTGCCAGGGAACCCCACAAAGTCGGGAACTTTGTCACTGCTTAGGAATGTAAAGACCATTCTAACCCTACTACCTGATATTTTCGACTTAATGTGTCCGTTATGAAATTCCTTTTCCTGGAAATGAATGAAGATGAGGGAATTCATGCATTGTGGATTACCCACTTGTGTGCTGCCACTGCCATTGACAAAGAGTATGTGATGCTGTGCCTTCTTATAGATATACTGCGTCACTAAGGGTTGCATTGTCGTTCATCAAGGCAACCAGGTGACCTACTAAACAACCTAGAAATATTGAAGAGCCAGATAGGCTGCTTTTAACTAGCCCATTGATGTGAAGAGTTTTGTCTTATCGGGACCATTAACCTAATGTTAGTTGGCCCTTGAGATGAGCCACCCACCCTTTCTTCGACTCATATGTAAACAGGAGAATTGGAGGAGACCACTCTCCTGGAGTCCTGGAAGTGCTTTTCCTTGTTTAGCCACCAAAGCAGATCAACTTTGGTATCTTGTTTTATTGGTACTAAAGTTCAGGGAGGGTTTGCAGTTTACGTCAGTCATTTTAGGCACCATTGTACAGACTTTAGATGGAGCATAACGCAAGGAACCAGTTACTCTAGGGATACTAAATGGCCTAGAGGTTGCAAACATTGTAGGGCTGGTAGCTGTGACTATTGAACTTTACGTAAAGGCTTAACATCCTTTTTGTAACGGGTTGCCCTGTCATTGGATGGGAAAATCTTTCTTGCTACATCAGCATAGTCTATATAAAACAAAACCTACAAATAGTCCATTAAATAAATGCAACATTAAAGATTTCACTTAAATTAGATTTCACTTTAACTGGAATTCTTCCTATATGATGCGAAGAGGAAATGAATAAGAAAATAACAACACATGGAAGAGGACAGACATCAAAAACCCTGTTCATGCATGTACAAAATTATCCAAAATAAGTGTGTGTGTGATCCTACCTAATTGGGACAACAATAAGCCAGCTCATTAAATTATTATCTTTATAATTTGAAAGTTTAGAGATAATATTAATAGCTGATGGCATCCTCGAGGAACAACATGTATTTTCACATGATTTTCCAGAGTTTATTATTTGCAAATGTAGCATTGGACTGTAAGGTACCTTGTAAATGCTGCTTGCTGGTTTGTACTCTCCTTGTGGCTGTAAAGGTTTATGCTCCTGGATGATGATAGTACTTAGACACAGCATTTGTCTTAGATTTCCACAAAGCATTATGAATCTTAATGCACTGTGAATATACTAATATGCTCAGGTATATCATTCTTTGTTTAGGAGAAAACTTCTCTAGATTCATCACAGTCACCAGATTGTGACAAAACAAGAGCAGTTTGTCTCAACACGTATTTTCACATGATTTTCCAGAGTTTATTATTTGCAAATGTAGCATGGACTGATTCCTCCTACCACCCTTTAATGGGTGTTACCACCCAACCACCACAAGGCGGTTGCCACGTTTAGAAAAATTCTGCCGAATTAGAGATTATTAGCTATGTATGTATAACTGCCAGGTAAGTTCTATTCATAAAATTACATATTTAAGAACATAACATAACCCAATTGAATTGGAGTTATCACAATTTGGAGAAACAAAGTTGATGGAAACTCATATTATAAAACAGTTACAAATAACATTTTTGTGAGTGTCAAAACAAATGTAAAATCCTATTTTGAGATCTGATCACTCGCACCATTCTAACAAAAATGTTGCTCAAAAATAAATATTCAAATAAAAAAAAAATTAAAAAAAATTTGAATATCACAAAATCAAATTTTAATCAACTAATATTACGCTTTGAAATAAGAGCCAAATTATAATAAAGAGATTAAAGTTTTTATGATAAAAATGCAAAAATTTTACAAATTTTAAACATTAAAAAAGTGACAATTTTACTTTTAAATGTGAAAATAACCAAGTTAAATTTTGGTAAGAAAAAACCACCTCTGTGATCATGACTGCTAGGCCTATACCTCAGTGGGTTGGTTTCCCCAAGACTGAACGTATGATAAAGAAATTCCTAATTTAAAATGCCAACTACTTTAGGTTTTAACCATAAAAGGGACTAATTTTTTCTCCACTAAATGCTTCAAACACTATACAACCTATGTCTACATACTGTGACGGGCCGAGAGAGGAGTTGTGAAATCAAAGGCAGATCGGAAACGACTGAGTTATATTGTTGTGGAACACTCTCCTTATATACAAAACTTTAGTCCAGACACATTTGTAGATACAGGATTAATTACCAGAATTTTCAATCTGGCAAAAGTAACCTGATCGTGTCAATCAGTTTTCCTGGGTTTTTTATGTCTTGAATCTCATTGTATATCGTGGATAACATTCTAGTTGGGGCCATTAAGTTAAGCTTTGTTTTATTTGTATTAAATGCGACATCATAATCCTTATAAAGCTTCATCTGTGGTGGAAATGTAGGAGGTTGGGCTGTGGCACCCTAGCAGTACCAGCTGAACTCGGCCGAGTCCCTGGTTAGGCTGGAGGAACGTAGAGAGTAGAGGTCCCCTTTTTTGTTTTGTTTCTTGTTGATGTCGGCTACCCCCCAAAATTGGGGGAAGTGCCTTTGGTATATGATGATGATAATCCTTCATTCACGAGTCTCAGGAAACTTCGGCTTTCTCATGCGAGTATGTTGCGTACAAAATATCATCAACTGGACGTATCAAAACACTGGTTTCATCTATATAGTTAACACAAGTCTCAAACATTAAAAGATATACAGTAATAGCAGGCAAAATAATCTTTCATTCATGAGCCTCAGGAAACTTCGGCTTTCTCATGCGAGTATATTGCGTACAAAATATCATCAACTGGACATATCAAAACACTGGTTTCATCTATATAGTTAACACAAGTCTCAAACATTAAAAGATATAATAACAGGCAAAATATCTGTTAATAAGAAGCCGAACTTCCAAATCCTTATGCAAATTAACCTGTGGAAAAATTTTGTAAATTTCTGGTTATTTAGGTATTTTCATTTATTTACTTTTAACACAAACACCACACCCACATTCTGCAAAGGAACTCTTGAAATAGTATGACTTTCTTTTCAGTGTACAATAAGATGAAACAAATTTTTTCTGATTTTGATCAAATGAGTTTTTACGGCAATATCCCAATATGTTTTAGTAGTTTTTATTTTTCCTTAGTCGACAAACACAAGTCCTTTAACAGGAGTATAATTTAAGCAAATCTGGAAACTCTGCTGTGAAAAAATTATAACGAGGTGTCGGTAGATGCTAGCAGGTGAGAGAGAATCCCTGCCCACCACCTTTGAGCTCCTCACCTGAGAATTGCAGGGCAGTTCAGGCAGGAATTTTAACTTTAACGAATCAAGTTTGTGTACAGTACTTTCCAAAAGTATAAAAAAAACCCTCATCCATTATCGGGAGACTTATCCTTAAGAGGGAGGAAGTTTCTATAACCAAACTTGTTGGTTTAAAATCCCTTGATGTCCAACACTCAGCCCTGTAGAGGTGCTAGTGTTGACTGCAATCAACCAGAGAAAATTTTCTTTGGTGATAAGCTAAGTTTGTTTATAGGGACATATAAACTTTATATTAATAACCAATCGATTAACCTAAAAATCCGATCCCACTCATCAAACCTGTCCTCCACAAATTGGAAATAAGTCAAGACACATTATCCTTATCCTTTCAGGACACACCGTCTGAAATGTACAGCTTCAAAAGCATCGAGGATACATACTTCTATGCTGGTCCCAAATCCAGATAAATGGCGAGAATTGGCTGCAGGAAAGGCATCTGCTTATAAAGCAACCGGGATATACCCTGTTCATGGGAAGCCGGGGGCCTCACCTGACCCAACCGATAAATGGGCGAGGGTTACCACCTCAAGGACAAGCGTGGTTGAAGGCGGAAGTCCAAAAGTTAACTGTCTTCGGTACTAATAACCAATCGATTAACCTAAAATTCTGATCCCACTCATTTCCAATTTGTGGAGGACAGGTTTGATAAGTCCAGACACATTATCCTTATCCTTTCAGGACACACCGTCTGAAATGTACAGCTTCAAAAGCATCGAGGATACATACTTCTATGCTGGTCCCAAATCCAGATAAATGGCGAGAGTTGGCTGCAGGAAAGGCATCTGCTTATAAAGCAACCGGGATATACCCTGTTCATGGGAAGCCGGGGGCCTCACCTGACCCAACCGATAAATGGACGAGGGTTACCACCTCAAGGACAAGCGTGGTTGAAGGCGGAAGTCCAAAAGTTAACTGTCTTCGGTACTAATAACCAATCGATTAACCTAAAATTCTGATCCCACTCATTTCCAATTTGTGGAGGACAGGTTTGACAAGTCCAGACACATTATCCTTATCCTTTCAGGACACACCGTCTGAAATGTACAGCTTCAAAAGCATCGAGGATACATACTTCTATGCTGGTCCCAAATCCAGATAAATGGCGAGAGTTGGCTGAAGGAAAGGCATCTGCTTATAAAGCAACCGGGATATACCCTGTTCATGGGAAGCCGGGGGCCTCACCTGACCCAACCGATAAATGGACGAGGGTTACCACCTCAAGGACAAGCGTGGTTGAAGGCGGAAGTCCAAAAGTTAACTGTCTTCGGTACTAATAACCAATCGATTAACCTAAAATTCTGATCCCACTCATTTCCAATTTGTGGAAGACAGGTTTGATAAGTCCAGACACATTATCCTTATCCTTTCAGGACACACCGTCTGAAATGTACAGCTTCAAAAGCATCGAGGATACATACTTCTATGCTGGTCCCAAATCCAGATAAATGGCGAGAGTTGGCTGCAGGAAAGGCATCTGCTTATAAAGCAACCGGGATATACCCTGTTCATGGGAAGCCGGGGGCCTCACCTGACCCAACCGATAAATGGACGAGGGTTACCACCTCAAGGACAAGCGTGGTTGAAGGCGGAAGTCCAGGTTCCATGGATTCTACTCCAAACTTTCTTACTCACTCTTACCACAGTTTTGCATATAAACTTTATATTCACTGTCTTCTTTGGTACTAATAACCAATCTATTAACCTAAAATTCTGATCCCACTCATCAAACCTGTCCTCCACAAATTGGAAATAAGTCCAGACACATTAATAAAAAGCCAGCCAATCTAAAATCTTAATAAACCAGCCAATCTAAAATCTTAATAAAAAGCCAGCCAATCTAAAATCTTAATAAAAAGCCAGCCAATCTAAAATCTTAATAAAAAGCCAGCCAATCTAAAATCTTAATAAAAAGCCAGCCAATCTAAAATCTTAATAAAAAGCCAGCCAATCTAAAATCTTAATAAAAAGCCAGCCAATCTAAAATCTTAATAAAAAGCCAGCCAATCTAAAATCTTAATAAAAAGCCAGCCAATCTAAAATCTTAATAAAAAGCCAGCCAATCTAAAATCTTAATAAAAAGCCAGCCAATCTAAAATCTTAGTAAAAAGCCAGCCAATCTAAAATCTTAATAAAAAGCCAGCCAATCTAAAATCTTAATAAAAAGCCAGCCAATCTAAAATCTTAATAAAAAGCCATTCTAAAATCTTAATAAAAAGCCATTCTAAAATCTTAATAAAAAGCCATTCTAAAATCTAAATAAAAAGCCATTCTAAAATCTAAATAAAAAGCCATTCTAAAATCTAAATAAAAAGCCATTCTAAAATCTAAATAAAAAGCCATTCTAAAATCTAAATAAAAAGCCATTCTAAAATCTAAATAAAAAGCCATTCTAAAATCTAAATAAAAAGCCATTCTAAAATCTAAATAAAAAGCCATTCTAAAATCTAAATAAAAAGCCATTCTAAAATCTAAATAAAAAGCCATTCTAAAATCTTAATAAAAAGCCATTCTAAAATCTTAATAAAAAGCCATTCTAAAATCTTAATAAAAAGCCATTCTAAAATCTTAATAAAAAGCCATTCTAAAATCTTAATAAAAAGCCATTCTAAAATCTTTAAAACTAGAGGGTTATTAGAATTAAAAACTTCTATAGCTTGAAAAGCATCGAGGATACATACTTCTATGCTGGTCCCAAATCCAGATAAATGGCGAGAGTTGGCTGCAGGAAAGGCATCTGCTTATAAAGCAACCGGGATATACCCTGTTCATGGGAAGCCGGGGGCCTCACCTGACCCAACCGATAAATGGACGAGGGTTACCACCTCAAGGACAAGCGTGGTTGAAGGCGGAAGTCCAAAAGTTAACTGTCTTCGGTACTAATAACCAATCGATTAACCTAAAATTCTGATCCCACTCATTTCCAATTTGTGGAGGACAGGTTTGACAAGTCCAGACACATTATCCTTATCCTTTCAGGACACACCGTCTGAAATGTACAGCTTCAAAAGCATCGAGGATACATACTTCTATGCTGGTCCCAAATCCAGATAAATGGCGAGAGTTGGCTGCAGGAAAGGCATCTGCTTATAAAGCAACCGGGATATACCCTGTTCATGGGAAGCCGGGGGCCTCACCTGACCCAACCGATAAATGGACGAGGGTTACCACCTCAAGGACAAGCGTGGTTGAAGGCGGAAGTCCAAAAGTTAACCGTCTTCGGTACTAATAACCAATCGATTAACCTAAAATTCTGATCCCACTCATTTCCAATTTGTGGAGGACAGGTTTGATAAGTCCAGACACATTATCCTTATCCTTTCAGGACACACCGTCTGAAATGTACAGCTTCAAAAGCATCGAGGATACATACTTCTATGCTGGTCCCAAATCCAGATAAATGGCGAGAGTTGGCTGCAGGAAAGGCATCTGCTTATAAAGCAACCGGGATATACCCTGTTCATGGGAAGCCGGGGGCCTCACCTGACCCAACCGATAAATGGGCGAGGGTTACCACCTCAAGGACAAGCGTGGTTGAAGGCGGAAGTCCAAAAGTTAACTGTCTTCTTTGGTCCAGCAGAACCAATCGTGCCTTTAGCAACAGCAGTTTTGATATTAAACTCTGGGACCTAATGAGAGGTCTCACCCCATCTAGACCCTTTGGGAGAAATCGTAACTTGGGGGGAAGGCTGCAGTTTCCATATTTGGACTGATCTTCAGCTATTTTCAGAGCAGTTTTCCTGTTTAGCGCTAATAACCAATCGATTAACCTAAAAATCCGATCCCACTCATCAAACCTGTCCTCCACAAATTGGAAATAAGTCAAGACATTATCCTTATCCTTTCAGGACACACCATCTGAAATGTACAGCTTCAAAAGCATCGAGGATACATACTTCTATGCTGGTCCCAAATCCAGATAAATGGCGAGAGTTGGCTGCAGGAAAGGCATCTGCTTATAAAGCAACCAGGATATACCCTGTTCATGGGAAGCCGGGGGCCTCACCTGACCCAACCGATAAATGGACGAGGGTTACCACCTCAAGGACAAGCGTGGTTGAAGGCGGAAGTCCAAAAGTTAACTGTCTTCGGTACTAATAACCAATCGATTAACCTAAAATTCTGATCCCACTCATTTCCAATTTGTGGAGGACAGGTTTGATAAGTCCAGACACATTATCCTTATCCTTTCAGGACACACCGTCTGAAATGTACAGCTTCAAAAGCATCGAGGATACATACTTCTATGCTGGTCCCAAATCCAGATAAATGGCGAGAGTTGGCTGCAGGAAAGGCATCTGCTTATAAAGCAACCGGGATATACCCTGTTCATGGGAAGCCGGGGGCCTCACCTGACCCAACCGATAAATGGGCGAGGGTTACCACCTCAAGGACAAGCGTGGTTGAAGGCGGAAGTCCAAAAGTTAACTGTCTTCTTTGGTACTAATAACCAATCGATTAACCTAAAATTCTGATCCCACTCATCAAACCTGTCAACCACAAATTGGAAATAAGTCCAGACACATTAATAAAAAGCCAGCCAATCTAAAATCTTAATAAAAAGCCAGCCAATCTAAAATCTTAATAAAAAGCCAGCCAATCTAAAATCTTAATAAAAAGCCAGCCAATCTAAAATCTTAATAAAAAGCCAGCCAATCTAAAATCTTAATAAAAAGCCAGCCAATCTAAAATCTTTATAAAAAGCCAGCCAATCTAAAATCTTTATAAAAAGCCAGCCAATCTAAAATCTTAATAAAAAGCCAGCCAATCTAAAATCTTAATAAAAAGCCAGCCAATCTAAAATCTTAATAAAAAGCCAGCCAATCTAAAATCTTAATAAAAAGCCAGCCAATCTAAAATCTTAATAAAAAGCCAGCCAATCTAAAATCTTAGTAAAAAGCCAGCCAATCTAAAATCTTAGTAAAAAGCAAGCCAATCTAAAATCTTAGTAAAAGGCCAGCCAATCTAAAATCTTAATAAAAAGCCAGCCAATCTAAAATCTTAATAAAAAGCCAGCCAATCTAAAATCTTAATAAAAAGCCAGCCAATCTAAAATCTTAATAAAAAGCCAGCCAATCTAAAATCTTAATAAAAAGCCAGCCAATCTAAAATCTTAATAAAAAGCCAGCCAATCTAAAATCTTAATAAAAAGCCATTCTAAAATCCTAATAAAAAGCCATTCTAAAATCCTAATAAAAAGCCATTCTAAAATCTAAATAAAAAGCCATTCTAAAATCTAAATAAAAAGCCATTCTAAAATCTAAATAAAAAGCCATTCTAAAATCTAAATAAAAAGCCATTCTAAAATCTAAATAAAAAGCCATTCTAAAATCTTTAAAACTAGAGGGTTATTAGAATTAAAAACTTCTATAGCTTGAAAAGCATCGAGGATACATACTTCTATGCTGGTCCCAAATCCAGATAAATGGCGAGAGTTGGCTGCAGGAAAGGCATCTGCTTATAAAGCAACCGGGATATACCCTGTTCATGGGAAGCCGGGGGCCTCACCTGACCCAACCGATAAATGGACGAGGGTTACCACCTCAAGGACAAGCGTGGTTGAAGGCGGAAGTCCAAAAGTTAACTGCCTTCGGTACTAATAACCAATCGATTAACCTAAAATTCTGATCCCACTCATTTCCAATTTGTGGAGGACAGGTTTGACAAGTCCAGACACATTATCCTTATCCTTTCAGGACACACCGTCTGAAATGTACAGCTTCAAAAGCATCGAGGATACATACTTCTATGCTGGTCCCAAATCCAGATAAATGGCGAGAGTTGGCTGCAGGAAAGGCATCTGCTTATAAAGCAACCGGGATATACCCTGTTCATGGGAAGCCGGGGGCCTCACCTGACCCAACCGATAAATGGGCGAGGGTTACCACCTCAAGGACAAGCGTGGTTGAAGGCGGAAGTCCAAAAGTTAACTGTCTTCTTTGGTCCAGCAGAACCAATCGTGCCTTTAGCAACAGCATCTTTGATATTAAACTCTGGGACCTAATGAGAGGTCTCACCCCATCTAGACCCTTTGGGAGAAATCGTAACTTGGGGGGAAGGCTGCAGTTTCCATATTTGGACTGATCTTCAGCTATTTTCAGAGCAGTTTTCCTGTTTAGCGCTAATAACCAATCGATTAACCTAAAAATCCGATCCCACTCATCAAACCTGTCCTCCACAAATTGGAAATAAGTCAAGACACATTATCCTTATCCTTTCAGGACACACCGTCTGAAATGTACAGCTTCAAAAGCATCGAGGATACATACTTCTAGGCTGGTCCCAAATCCAGATAAATGGCGAGAGTTGGCTGCAGGAAAGGCATCTGCTTATAAAGCAACCGGGATATACCCTGTTCATGGGAAGCCGGGGGCCTCACCTGACCCAACCGATAAATGGACGAGGGTTACCACCTCAAGGACAAGCGTGGTTGAAGGCGGAAGTCCAAAAGTTAACTGTCTTCGGTACTAATAACCAATCGATCAACCTAAAATTCTGATCCCACTCATTTCCAATTTGTGGAGGACAGGTTTGATAAGTCCAGACACATTATCCTTATCCTTTCAGGACACACCGTCTGAAATGTACAGCTTCAAAAGCATCGAGGATACATACTTCTATGCTGGTCCCAAATCCAGATAAATGGCGAGAGTTGGCTGCAGGAAAGGCATCTGCTTATAAAGCAACCGGGATATACCCTGTTCATGGGAAGCCGGGGGCCTCACCTGACCCAACCGATAAATGGACGAGGGTTACCACCTCAAGGACAAGCGTGGTTGAAGGCGGAAGTCCAAAAGTTAACTGTCTTCGGTACTAATAACCAATCGATTAACCTAAAATTCTGATCCCACTCATTTCCAATTTGTGGAGGACAGGTTTGATAAGTCCAGACACATTATCCTTATCCTTTCAGGACACACCGTCTGAAATGTACAGCTTCAAAAGCATCGAGGATACACACTTCTATGCTGGTCCCAAATCCAGATAAATGGCGAGAGTTGGCTGCAGGAAAGGCATCTGCTTATAAAGCAACCAGGATATACCCTGTTCATGGGAAGCCGGGGGCCTCACCTGACCCAACCGATAAATGGACGAGGGTTACCACCTCAAGGACAAGCGTGGTTGAAGGCGGAAGTCCAGGTTCCATGGATTCTACTCCAAACTTTCTTACTCACTCTTACCACAGTTTTGCATATAAACTTTATATTCACTGTCTTCTTTGGTACTAATAACCAATCTATTAACCTAAAATTCTGATCCCACTCATCAAACCTGTCCTCCACAAATTGGAAATAAGTCCAGACACATTAATAAAAAGCCAGCCAATCTAAAATCTTAATAAAAAGCCAGCCAATCTAAAATCTTAATAAAAAGCCAGCCAATCTAAAATCTTAATAAAAAGCCAGCCAATCTAAAATCTTAATAAAAAGCCAGCCAATCTAAAATCTTAATAAAAAGCCAGCCAATCTAAAATCTTAATAAAAAGCCAGCCAATCTAAAATCTTAATAAAAAGCCAGCCAATCTAAAATCTTAATAAAAAGCCAGCCATTCTAAAATCTTAATAAAAAGCCAGCCATTCTAAAATCTTATAAAAAGCCAGCCATTCTAAAATCTTAATAAAAAGCCAGCCATTCTAAAATCTTAATAAAAAGCCAGCCATTCTAAAATCTTAATAAAAAGCCAGCCATTCTAAAATCTTAATAAAAAGCCAGCCATTCTAAAATCTTAATAAAAAGCCAGCCATTCTAAAATCTTAATAAAAAGCCAGCCATTCTAAAATCTTAATAAAAAGCCAGCCATTCTAAAATCTAAATAAAAAGCCAGCCATTCTAAAATCTAAATAAAAAGCCAGCCATTCTAAAATCTAAATAAAAAGCCAGCCATTCTAAAATCTAAATAAAAAGCCAGCCATTCTAAAATCTAAATAAAAAGCCAGCCATTCTAAAATCTAAATAAAAAGCC
Organism: Palaemon carinicauda; assembly: GCF_036898095.1. NCBI lineage: Eukaryota > Metazoa > Arthropoda > Malacostraca > Decapoda > Palaemonidae > Palaemon > Palaemon carinicauda. The sequence continues at coordinate 229,427 of NW_027169092.1, read as the reverse complement.
AGCCATTCTAAAATCTAAATAAAAAGCCAGCCATTCTAAAATCTTAATAAAAAGCCAGCCATTCTAAAATCTTAATAAAAAGCCATTCTAAAATCTTAATAAAAAGCCATTCTAAAATCTTAATAAAAAGCCATTCTAAAATCTTAATAAAAAGCCATTCTAAAATCTTAATAAAAAGCCATTCTAAAATCTTAATAAAAAGCCATTCTAAAATCTTAATAAAAAGCCATTCTAAAATCTTAATAAAAAGCCATTCTAAAATCTTTAAAACTAGAGGGTTATTAGAATTAAAAACTTCTATAGCTTGAAAAGCATCGAGGATACATACTTCTATGCTGGTCCCAAATCCAGATAAATGGCGAGAGTTGGCTGCAGGAAAGGCATCTGCTTATAAAGCAACCGGGATATACCCTGTTCATGGGAAGCCGGGGGCCTCACCTGACCCAACCGATAAATGGGAGAGGGTTACCACCTCAAGGACAAGCGTGGTTGAAGGCGGAAGTCCAAAAGTTAACGGTCTTCTTTGGTCCAGCAGAACCAATCGTGCCTTTAGCAACAGCAGTTTTGATATTAAACTCTGGGACCTAATGAGAGGTCTCACCCCATCTAGACCCTTTGGGAGAAATCATAACTTGGGGGAAGGCTGCAGTTTCCATATTTGGACTGATCTTCAGCTATTTTCAGAGCAGTTTTCCTGTTTAGCGCTAATAACCAACCAATTAACCTAAAAATCCGATCCCACTCGTCAAACCTGTCCTCCACAAATTGGAAATAAGTCAAGACACATTATCCTTATCCTTTCAGGACACACCGTCTGAAATGTACAGCTTCAAAAGCATCGAGGATACATACTTCTATGCTGGTCCCAAATCCAGATAAATGGCGAGAGTTGGCTGCAGGAAAGGCATCTGCTTATAAAGCAACCGGGATATACCCTGTTCATGGGAAGCCGGGGGCCTCACCTGACCCAACCGATAAATGGACGAGGGTTACCACCTCAAGGACAAGCGTGGTTGAAGGCGGAAGTCCAGGTTCCATGGATTCTACTCCAAACTTTCTTACTCACTCTTACCACAGTTTTGCATATAAACTTTATATTCACTGTCTTCTTTGGTACTAATAACCAATCTATTAACCTAAAATTCTGATCCCACTCATCAAACCTGTCCTCCACAAATTGGAAATAAGTCCAGACACATTAATAAAAAGCCAGCCAATCTAAAATCTTAATAAAAAGCCAGCCAATCTAAAATCTTAATAAAAAGCCAGCCAATCTAAAATCTTAATAAAAAGCCAGCCAATCTAAAATCTTAATAAAAAGCCAGCCAATCTAAAATCTTAATAAAAAGCCAGCCAATCTAAAATCTTAATAAAAAGCCAGCCAATCTAAAATCTTAATAAAAAGCCAGCCAATCTAAAATCTTAATAAAAAGCCAGCCAATCTAAAATCTTAATAAAAAGCCAGCCAATCTAAAATCTTAATAAAAAGCCAGCCAATCTAAAATCTTAATAAAAAGCCAGCCAATCTAAAATCTTAATAAAAAGCCAGCCAATCTAAAATCTTAATAAAAAGCCAGCCAATCTAAAATCTTAATAAAAAGCCAGCCAATCTAAAATCTTAGTAAAAAGCCAGCCAATCTAAAATCTTAGTAAAAAGCCAGCCAATCTAAAATCTTAGTAAAAAGCCAGCCAATCTAAAATCTTAGTAAAAAGCCAGCCAATCTAAAATCTTAATAAAAAGCCAGCCAATCTAAAATCTTAATAAAAAGCCAGCCAATCTAAAATCTTAATAAAAAGCCAGCCAATCTAAAATCTTAGTAAAAAGCCAGCCAATCTAAAATCTTAATAAAAAGCCAGCCAATCTAAAATCTTAATAAAAAGCCAGCCATTCTAAAATCTTAATAAAAAGCCAGCCATTCTAAAATCTTAATAAAAAGCCAGCCATTCTAAAATCTTAATAAAAAGCCAGCCATTCTAAAATCTTAATAAAAAGCCAGCCATTCTAAAATCTTAATAAAAAGCCAGCCATTCTAAAATCTTAATAAAAAGCCAGCCATTCTAAAATCTTAATAAAAAGCCATTCTAAAATCTTAATAAAAAGCCATTCTAAAATCTTTAAAACTAGAGGGTTATTAGAATTAAAAACTTCTATAGCTTGAAGGACACTCCTTGCATCACTAAAAATTGTAAAATTACCCTCCTTCTCCAATGCTAATTTCTCAATAGCGGTTAATATGCCATACAGTTCCGCAGTAAATATGGAAGCGGTCAGAGGAAGTGCACCTCTACAATTAAAACTATTACTATGTACCCCAAATCCAACGCCAGCATCAGATTTGGAGCCATCAGTATAGATAAAAGTTGATCCTCTATGTTCTTTAACATGTTCATTAAAAAAAGAGACCTGGCTTCTAGGTCTGACAAATTCTTCTTATCTCCAATAAAATATTTACAAAAAGATATCTCTGGTAACTTCCATGGAGGCGTTGATGATACCTTGAATGGAAGTACCTTAGACCTGGAAGAAAGACTGGTTATATGTCGTGACCTGAATGGACACATTGGAAGTAGTCGGGGAAAATATTAAGATTTCATGGGGGTGCTGCACTTTCCAAGGCAGGACCATATGCCTACACATTTGTTTTTTTCTGTTTGGCAAATGAAGAAACAAACACTGTCAAGAGAAAAGATTAAAGCAGCCAACTTAGCAAGACAGTACTTCTATACTGCTCAGAGGCGAAAGTCAGAAGTGGCTTACCGTCTGTAACTACCGACACCTCGATACAATTTTTTAACAGCAGAGTTTCCAGCTTCACTGAAATAATACGCATATTAAAGGGCTAGGGTTTGTATCCACGTAGGGTCTTAAAAGCCGACGGCTTCCTGAAGCGAGAACCTTGGGTGACAAAAATATTATGGCAACGCCTACAGTATTTTTTAAATATTCTAAAAATATTCTAAACACCAATGCAAAAGGAGAACTTTAAAAACATCGTAGAACAAATTTTCTTGAAGGCCTCCTCTGGAAGATCTTTGTAGTAACCTTCTTTGGCTACTCTACCTTTTCGTATCTCCAGCTTGTTCGAAGAACTACCTGTAAGAAAAGAAAGGTTTTAAAAAGTGGCCGTATTTGTTCATTCACAGTCAACTTCACTTATTATTAGCCAAACAGAACAATTCAAAATAAACAGGCTAACAAGTAATTCTTATAAAACAGAGTAAATGAGAGAGTAACCATAAAAAATCTACCAAACTAAAGAATCCATTAACTACTGAAACTTCATCCACTACAATCTACCCTAAGTGAAACTTATGGAATTACAAAACATAATAAACAGAGGAGCAACACTCATAAAAGGTGTCCTACCCTGACAAAGGATCACTCCTATACTAGTTGAATTACACTGGCTATTGAACCTAGAAAAATTTTTTAGGTACTGTATGTGTAACAACCCATCAAGTTATCAGAGCCAGACAACCAAAAATCCAAAAGAATTTCTAAACGTTGTGCAGCCAATAAATCATAGACAAATAGTTTCAAATGGTTTTAAATTATTGGATCCAAGATGTATATCTACCGTAGGTTCTAGAGATTTCAAACAAAGCCCTAAAACAATACGACAAGCTCTCCACTAGACATCTAAAAGAAAAGATATTAACCCTTTTACCCCCAATGGACGTACTAGTAAGTTTCACAAAACTCATCCCTTTACCCCCCATGGACGTACCGGTACGTCCTTGCAAAAAACTGCTATTTACATTTTTTGCATATTTTTGATAAGTATGAGAAACTTCAGGCATTTTCCAAAAGAATGAGATGAACCTGACCTCTCTATGACAAAAATTAAGGCAGTTAGAGCAATTTAAAAAAAAATATATTGCAAAATGTGCTTGAAAAAAAATGCCTGGGGGTTAAGGATTGCAAAGTTCCAAATAGCCAGGGGGTTAAAGGGTCAAGGCTTTCAAGAAGAAACGGAAGACTTTCGTGCTTTCTAGCTGCTCTGATAACGTGGATTTGACAATTAAAATACAATACGCTGTGTGATACTCTAAATCCATAAGCACCAGGAAAATAGTAATTAAAACAAAAGAAAAGTAAATGAATGAACGATCAGCAATTCAAAATTAAGACGTTCAAGATCACAATCCCCTCAAACTCAAAAAGATCAAGACAACAAAAAATGAAAATGAGAATTTTGTTGCTGGACAATGTATGCCTAGAACATCTCAATAGGATTAAAATTGGATTATAGAAACTTGCCCCATATGGAGTACAAAGAGGTAAGAGAGCAAGATGGGAGAAAGGAACTAGGAATATTTGTCCCTCAGAAGGGTAAGTATTAAGTGGGGCTAGAGACAGAGCGCAACAGATCCCCCAAAATGGAATAAGTTAACAATAGCCATCAAAAGCAAGTGAATTAACAGATTGGATGGCAGAAGATGATATTTACTCAGAACTAATTTCCCTCAGTCCACTGTCTAGCACGATGTACTAGCTGCTGAAAGATGTACCATACCCAGTACAAACAAGTATCTAAAGTACTTTTATTAAACAACCAAATTGAATGGCTTGTTGATTGAGTTTAAGGTGCGATGCAATACATCGTAGCAATCCATGTTTACCAACGGTTATATAAGCGGACGAGAAAACATTGGGTGCGGAGGAAATGACCCCCTAATCTCAAGAAGTCACTGGCAGCAGGGTGACAGATATGGTTTAAGGCGAGAAAAGTCTTCGGCTACTGCTCTTGATGCCTGGCGGATGATCTTACTGGAATTAGTATTGGACCGGCAGGGGTCACTTGTTTTAGGAAGATAGGCACTGTGCATCACAAGGAACTGGCTATCCTTTGATGAATCCTCTGAGGCCCTTTGCGTCAATAGGCGTAGGAGGAGATGACGAGTCAAGTTATTATTTAGCCATGTATTGAGGACAAGTTAAACTACACAAAACTCTGGTCGGTTGAGAGGAGATTCCAGGTACCTCCTAAGAAAGTAGTTTGAGGCAAGTCTCCGTGTTGGAACAAACAGTAATTATTTAAAAAAAAAAAGCATTATCAAAACTTATAGTACTAAAATACATGTACTGACTGTTACTTGTGCATTTCAGTTAAGTAAATACAATATTGTAGTCTATGTGTGCTTTCGCCAAACTTACATGTCTAAACCTAATGAAAATTCTTACTTTTAGCAATTTCAGTTACATACATAGTTAATGGGCAGCATGAAAATGCAAAATGACAGAATGAGTAATGAGCAAATGGTTTTGTGAAGGCAGAAATTTGAGAGAAAATTGTGTTATGTAAAAAGACATTATGACTGAATTGAAACATTTACACCTCCAAGAGCTGATAAGTTCAACTTCCCTTTCTTGCGAATGTCTTACTCAATTGGAGTAACTGTGTCACTATCTGTACCCACTGGGATATGCAAGGTACCATAACTCTGCCGACTGGCTTCCTGAAAACCAATGGTCTGAGATGAATAATGCCCTCGTTTCAGGCTACATATATTCGTGTACAATTATATCGGTAGGTTTCCTGTAAATCCTACATTCACTGTACACTAGGTTTATTCAGATCCTGGTCATATTGTACTGAAAGTTTTATATACTATATTACTGTACAGTAATCTTTTCCATGCCTTTTTCCAAAGAATTTTTTTCTGTAATGGCATGCTTATATAACCACTGACAAACATTGATTGCTAAGATATACTACCTAGTAGATGATGAATGGAAAAGTATTGAACTAAAAGCTCAAGATAGAGAAGACTGGCAAAACCTAACCTAGGCCCTTTGCGTCAATAGGCGTAGGAGGAGATGATGATGATGGTCAATGGCTTGCTACAAATTTATGGAATCCCCTGGTTACACATTGCTACTCACTACAGCAATTACAATGATTGACGCAACCATCATTTACAAATCACACAATTCTTTAAATTCTCTCTAGTGCTTTAATTGCAATTTGCAATGCACCTATCAAGCACGAGTACAGTATCTGATAATGTAAGTTCTTGTACCAAAATACAATACCTTATAAATTATACTCAAAGTTTCCTATTTTACCACAGACATTACAGTAGTCAAAGGGCATATGGTTGCATTAACTTAGGTGAGGAATTACATTACAGCACGGGAAAAATATGTACTAAACGGTTAACTTCATGAATTTCGGTACACATCACGAGAGGTTATACACACATCCAGTCAACTGGAAATGTAAAAACGTTATCTACGGAGGGAGGCTCTGATTCCTGAACTATAGGCCCAGTGACATTTCTTATTCAACTATATCATACATCTTGGAATAAATATTCCAATACTATTCCGTAAAAGATATTTCTGTCACGAATATTACTACCTATATGATAGAGGTACCACTTACATCTCCAAGCTTGCCATCATTTTTACCATAATTAAATATAATATAAATCAATGAAAATAGATTTTTAATTCGATAACAAAATCAATCACTTACTGTAGTAAGTATAGTAATTTTGCTAGTTATTTTTAGTTTTTATCTATTCCATACTCCCTTGCTTATCAGAACTATAAGGGCTATGGCAATTGTTTTCCAAGAAGGGTTGCACCTTGGAATATCTTCAGCATTACTAATAAATAATGGACGATTATAGTCGTTGGTTTGCTGCTGTAGATTTGGCAATATAAAGCCTCGCTTTTCTTCCCTTGATTGCTAGTGTTCTTTTTTTCTAAGAAACCTTTCAAAGACAACATATTTAGCAGATTAATCTAGAGTGATTAAATATTTGCACAGTCCTGCATTTGGAGTATTCTATATTAAAGGCATGGATGCAAGAATTGTTCCACACACACATAGGTCATAGAAGGCACCGCTAACAGTGCATTGAGTGAGCAAACTCAAAGATTGTTCTCTGTCCTCAGCATACCACACCATAGTGGGCCCAAAGTGAAACCAATATCTTTCTCTAAATCATTCCTATTCCTACCACTCGCTTTCTACTCTGGACTTTGTAACCATTACTTAAATAGGTCTTCCCCTACTACTATATGTACTAGAGACCAGCCATCCAAAAATTCTGCCTCTACCTTAAACAGATAATGCATGGAAAAATTTGAGGCACTTTACTCAGTTACCTCAGATGCTTTATCAAAAGAAGAGTTCTTGAAATTTAATGTGGCCCCTCCACTTATATACCCTTGTGATGATAAAAGACCCGAGTAAGACTGCCTAGGCTATTTTTTGTGTTTTTTATAAGGGTTGTGAAGAAAGTCCAACACCACATAGCGTACTTCCGTACGATCCCAAAAACTTCAATGCTATGTTCAGTTTCAAAAAGACCTCAGTTCTCCGGGATCATCATGCATAATAACCTGTTAAGAAGGTATTTCTAGGTCCAGCACAGCCTATGAAATGAATTTGTTCTTGGCCATGAACTCGCAAAGCAAGGAGTAAACACCTCGAGTAGCAGAAAAGCCTACCTAACCGTTGGACGAAGTAACCGACTTACTACCTTTGCTGATGCAAGGGCTACCAAGCAGTGAATTTTGACCAGCAGATTGACAGTCTCCAACTCAAAGAAGCCTTCCTCGTAAATCGGAGGTCCACATCCACGTTCCACCAATCTTCTGAGGCCATTTGTTTCTCAATAATAAAGAAGTGTATGGTGCTCTAACCACTGAAACATTGCCCAGATTCAAGCCAACATGCTGGTGCTTGGGACAGAAAAAATCTGGTAATTTTGTCAAGATAAATGGAATGCTAAACTTCCTCATAAAACCATTCTCTAAAATGTTCTTCACCAGTTTCAGGACATGAGGCTTGTCTTAACTGCACTTGGGAGACTGAAGAACAATGTGCCAAGGTGGCAAATGTGTACTGGAGACTTACTGTAGTTGGTAGCCCTTTCGTCTGGCAAAACTCCAGGAACCTGTGGCTCCAACTGACAGGACTAGATGTTCAAGAATGTACAATAATTACCAAGTACTGTAGAATAAGGTCTTGCTGAATAGCTGTCTCCCTGATCTGGGCTGAATAAATTTAGTTAACCTCTGATGAGTGAACTTCAAGTGGAGATGCCTAAGGAGCAGGGTGTCCGACGATCGTTCCACTTCTAAGAGAGAATAAGAAGGAGAAGACACGAGGCCACGGTTCTGGTTAGGCAACAACCCTAGTTGGAAAAGCAAGATGCTATAAGGGCAAGGGCTCTAACAGGGAAAAATAGCCCAGTGAGGAAAGGAAATAAGTAAATAAATAAATGATGAGAACACATTAGCAATAAATCATTCTAAAAACAGTAACAGCGTCAAAACAGATGTCATATACAAACTATAAAAAGACTTATATCAGCCTGTTCAACATAAAAAAAATTCCTGCAACTTTGAACTTTTGAAGTTCTACTGATTCAACCACCCGATTAGGAAGATTATTCCACAACTTGGTCAAGGCTGGAATAAAACTCCTAGAATACTGTGTAGTATTGAGCCTCATGATGGATAAGGCCTGGCTATTAGAATTAACTGCCTGCCTAGTATTACGAACAGGATGGAATTGTCCAGGGAGATCTGAATGTAAAGGATGGTCATAGGAAAAGTAATTTTCTCTCTCCTTCCAGCATGCAATTCCCAAAGATTTAAGCCGCCAGTTTCCAGCAATTCAAAATCTCTTAACCCTTTTACCCCCAAAGGACGTACTGGTACGTTTCACAAAAGCCATCCCCTTACCCCCATGGACGTACCGGTACGTCCTTGCAAAAAAAATGCTGAAAAAATTTGTTTTTCATATTTTTTGATAATTTTTTGAGAAAATTCGGGCATTTTCCAAGAGAATGAGACCAACCTGACCTCTCTATGACAAAAATTAAGGTTGTTAGAGCAATTTAAAAAAAAATATACTGCAAAATGTGCTGGGAAAAAAATAGCCCCCTGGGGGTTAAGGGTTGGAAATTTCCAGATACCCCGGGGGTAAAAGGGTTATCAAAGTGTGAATCCCATTCTTATAATAGCGAGCTGCTCATTCCTCTGAAAGATTACCTATCGCAGTCGAGGGGTTAGGGCTGTCAACAGTATGACCCGCATTAGATAGCCTAGGCGCGGAAGCAATATTCCCGATGGGTGGTGAGCATAGGCTGGGACCAAGATCGGGTGGCAAGACTATCATGGACCACATAGCCCATCATTGATGTCAAATCCGAAGGGTCTTGCCCCTGAATCCCTTTGTCAGCCTTGTGCCTGCTTTTCCCAGCCCTCAAATTTCTTTCCAACTTTGAAATTAATTTCCATAAAGTCCTGTACCTCAGAACTCAAAGTACGATTGTAGGTAAGTTAAGGGCAGTTGCTACACAACATCTGGATCTCAACATAGATTATGTTTCTTTAACACTGTATGACTTAAAATTCTAGGTGTGATTCTCGACAACAAATTTACTTTTGAAAAACACATTAGGTCCATCTCCTTCAATTGCAAAAAAAAAAATTGGCTTATTGATTAAGTCTTTTATGATTTTTGGTGATCAGTTTATCCTGAAGAAGTGTTCTAATTTTTCTAATTCTACCTTGTTACGAGTATTTTTCTCCTGTTTGGTTTTCAGCAGCCGATTCTCATCTTAATCCTTTTACCCCCAAAGGACGTACTGGTAAGTTTCACAAAACCCATCCCTTTACCCCCATGGACAAACGGTACGTCCTTGCAAAAAAATGCTATAATTATTATTTTTTTCATACTTTTGATAATTTTTTTGAAAAAATTCAGGCATTTTCCAAGAGAATGAGACCAACCTGACCTCAGTATGACAAAAATTAAGGCTGTTAGAGCAATCTAAAAAAAATATACTGCAAAATGTGCTGGGAAAAAAATAACCCCCTGGAGGTTAAGGGTTGGAAATTTCCAAATAGCCTGGGGGTTAAAGGGTTAATTTGTTGGACAGGAACTTACAGTCTATCAATTTTCTTATTCCTGATCTAGATATTAATCCCTGGCACCGACATTCAATTAGTTCGTTATGCATGTTGCATAAGATTTTTCATAATTCTGACTATCCTTTATATTCAGATCTTCTTGGACAGTACCACCATGTTCGTAATACTAAGTATGCAGTTAACTCTAATAGTTAAGCCTTCTCCATCATGAGGCTCAATACTACACAGTATTCAAGAAGTTTTATTCCACCTATGACCTAGCTGTGGAATGATCTCCCTTATCGGGTAGTTGAATTGGTAAAACTTCAGAAGTTCAAACTTGCAGCAAATGTTTTTATATTGAACAGATTAACATAAGTCTCTTTTTATAGTTTATATATGATAGATCTGTTTTGATGTTGTTACTGTTCTTAAAATATTTAATTTTAATTTGTTATATCTTTTCACAGTTTATTCATTTCCTTATTTCCTTTCCTCACTGGGCTATTTTCCCTGTTGGAGCCCTTGGGCTTAAAGCACCCTGCTTTCCAACTAGGGTTGTAGCTTAGCTAATAATAATAATAATAATAATAATAATAATAATAATAGCATGGCAGGGGAAAAATAAACAAGCCAGCAAACTGTTTGGATAAGGAGAGCTTACATTTTTTTTTTCTATTTTTGAATCAGGGCTGTCTTTGCCAGAGGATGAAAGGCAACGAACTTAGGAAAGATTCACTGAAATACCAAATGCATATGAATATAGAAACTGGTTCCATAGAAAAGCACCATATGAATTTGCCCGATAATTTATCCGAGACTCTAGTACCAGCCCAAAACCGAGGCCCAGCAACTCGGTAACTTTGAGGCAGATATAGTTCAGTAGATCAACCTGGATGAAACCGAAGTAAAATACTAAAAGCACACATAAGGCCTCTATTTTGGGAAGTAGAGACATACAACACTGCCGCTCTCATACAAACACCACAAACCGACCTAACCTAACCTAGTAGCTCCCAGGTCACAAACCCTAGCCGGGGGCAAGCCCCGGACCCCTTCGTAGGTCTCTCTCCTACACAAAAAAAGCGATGGGCAGCATTCTAAATGATATCTTAACCACATTGTAATAATAAAAAAGTTACTCAGGATTACCTTAATATTCGTAGTCACTGAAGTCTAAATCCTCGGGTTCTTGCGCCTTCAACCTCTTCCGGGGTGTAGGATTGGGTGCAGACTTCAATCGCGACTATAACACAGTCCACCCGAACTAACCTTTCGTTTCTGTGCGCCTATATCATCACGAACGTATCTGTGGACACTTGTGGGTAGAAAGATGAAATATGCATTATGTGGAAAAATATTTATAAAGATAAACAAATTACAATAAAGATTTCTAATTCCATTTACTGTCCCAGAGTATAAACCAGAAGAATGTTCTACACAGAATCATCTTGTATAATACAGTATAGTGAATGTTCTGGGCACAGTACTGTATGAAGAAAATAACAGCAAAAATATCTTTATACATATATGCATACAGTAAATATATATTTCCATCATCTCTCATCCTACGCCTACTGATGCAAAGGGCCTCATTAGATTCTGCCAGTTGTCACTATCTTGAGTTTTAAAACCATTACTTCTCCATTCCCGATCTCCTGCCTCTCGTACCTGGTGGAGCCCAGTTAAACATCTGGTGAACTAATTCCCCAAACCATCTCCATCTACCCCTCATGTTTCCATCTAGTGTTTGAATATAAAACAGATTTATAAATTTGGGGCATTTGACGTTGAACTGGCGTCCGAAAGTTAATTCAGAATAGGTTCAACTGGGCGAATCTCCCGCTGGTTAGACTGAAGTACGACTAGGAGAGGTTGGATGGCAAGATTCAAAAGAACTAGATGGAACAAAAGTTAAGTAGCAGACATAAGTTCCTCTATCAATGCCTGCACTCCCACCTATGGGAGTACAGTATATGCCTGGCGATTGCCAGATTAGGGTTCGAGTCCCGCGCAAACTCTATTTCCTTTGGTCGCTGCAACCCCATCGTCCTTGAGAGCTAAGGATGGGTGGTTTGAGGGAGCCTATAGGTCTACCTGCTGAGTCATCAACAGCCATTGCCTGGCCATCCTTGGTCCTATCTTGGTTGAGAGGGGGCTTGGGCATTTATATGCTCAGTCTCTGGGGCATTGTCCTGCTTGATAGGGCAATGTCACTGTCCCTTGCCTCTGCCATTCATGAACACCCTTTAAATCTTTACATGTAGATCACAAAATAATAAATAAAGGACAGTGATGGCCGTTATATAGCCTAGTAGCTGCTTTGATCATAGCCGTCAAGTTTTGAACCTAAGAAAATGTAAAAATTCATTGCCTACATCACATATATGGAGTAACATCAGGCATGATTAAAAGGACTGTCCCTACAGTAAAAAGCTTTTTACTCAACAGTCAAACAAAGTAATGTAGAACAAAGCGGCCAAAAAAAAAACTAATCTTTTTTTATACATATTATTATTATTATTATTATTATTACTTGCTAAGCTACAACACTAGTTGGAAAAGCAGGATGCTATAAGCCCAAGGGCTTCAATGGAGAAAATAGCTCAGTGAAGAAAGGAAATTAAGAAATAAACTAAGGGAGAAATATTAAACAGTATAGAATATATTAATAACAGTAACAAAAATAGATCTTCCATTTATACACAATAAAAACTTAAATAAAACAGAAAAAGGAATTAGATAGAAAAGTGTGCCCCAGTGTACCCGCAAGCAAGAGAACTCAGAGGTTTGGACATTTATAAGAGATATTTAACATCATTTAACATACTGCAGAGAGACATTTTAACTGATTGTATCTTCAAGCAAGACAACTCTAACCCAAGACCGTGGTACAGAGGCTATGGCACTACCCATGACTAGAAAACAATGGTTTGATTTTGGAGTGTCCTTCCGCTAAAGGAGCAGCTTACATTAGCTAAAATCTCTCCTACTCTTACCTAGTGGAAAGTAGCCACCGAACAATTATCGTCCAGTAGCTAACCTGTGAGTGAAAAATAATTTTACTGCACTAATTGTTCAGTAGCCACTTTCCTCTTGGTAAGGGTAGAAGAGACTGTCGTTATGGCAAGCAGCTCTTCTGGGAGAAGGGCACTCCAAAATCAAACCATTGTTCTCTAGTCTAGGGTAGTGCCATAGCCTCTGTACCATTGTCTTCCACTGTCTTTGGTTACAGTTCTTTTGCTTGAAGGTACACTCAAGTACACTATTCTATCTAATTTCTCTTCCTCTTGTTTTGTTAGTTATTATAGTTCATAAAAAGATATTTATTTCAATATTGTTACGCCTTAAAATATTTTTTTTCCTTTCCTCACTGGGCTACTTTCCCTGTTGGAGCCTCTGGGCTTATGGCATCCTGCTTTTCCAACTAAGGGTGTAGCTGAGCAAGTAATAATAATAATAATAATAATAATAATAATAATAAAAATAATAATAATCCAATACATTATCCTACATCAGGATAAAGGCAGATGCTGAGGGATCGTAATCCACGGCAGCAGTCTTGGCCTCGCTAAAGAGGGCAGGGGACACTAAGTCAATGAATTCGTTCGCCAAGCTTTGGTCATCATCCTTCGGAACCGGAACTCCAACAACGAAGGGTCGGACAAGGGAAGTTCAGGACTTGAATAAGACACTAACTCCTTGCCTTCCTTAGAATTAGAAGCAGACGGAGGGGAACTATTCTCTTAGCCTTCTTTTCCCTACAGCAGCTCAACTTCTCCCATTGTGAGGGCGACTACTCACTGCAAGAACCACAAGGCAAATTCATAAGACATCTATGTCGACTCTGCTCATGAAGGGTGACCTTCAAGGCCCGGGCAAGTTGTCAAAAACCCTTACTTGACACTCATACTATAGTCCATTTCTTTTAGCGAGGCAGATTTGCACCAACTAGCAGCGGTGCCCTTTTAGCTCTGAAAAGTTTCCCGATTGCTGATTGGTTAGAATTATCTTGTCCAACCAATCAGCGATCAGGAAACTTTTCCGAGTTAACAGGGCACCCCTGCGAGTCGGTGCATATATGCCTCGCTAAAAGAAATGGACTATAGTTATAAGAAAACATTGATAACACAAAGCACTGCGAGGTCAGTAACAGACTTAAATTATATCGTTACAAAGAGCAGAGCGAGGCAGGGTGAGCACGCAGCCGTTAGTATCATCACACCAAAGTGCATAGTGGGCCCAGAAGGCTGCCATACCAGACCCTAGATAATTCTTCAATCTGTTCGTAACAAATCTGCGGCCAGAGGTAAGCCATATAAATGGAGAAGGTTTATATCCGCATGGCAACAAATTATCTTTTATACCCAGATATATAGTACTATCAGGTATAATTAAAAGGACTGTTCCTACAGTAAAAAACTTTTTTTCTTTTAACACTCAGATGTGTAAGGTAATCTAGAGGTAAAAATAGGGTAAAATCCTTTTAACGCATGCCATTACATAGGTTTAGACAATTTGACACTGCAAGGAGAAATTTTACCGACACGCCTACCCAGACGTCATTTACAAATCTTAACACTAGAGCAGTGATTTATGAGATCGCTTGCTTCAAGCATGCAGTTACATATCAATACAGTACTTACAGACAATGACATTAGCTTTAATTTCTTTTTAAAACTGTATCCGTTTTTAAATGACAGCTAATTCATGAGCAAGTTCCTGGTTTAATGTTTTAAAACAGTACATTACATAAATTCTAAAAATTTCATATATTTCAGTATTCAATTATACAGTATTTATAGCTCCCTATGTTCTCTTAATACAGACATATAAAGGTTTAAAGGTCGCTTATGAAAGGCAGACGCAAGGGACAGTGACGTTGCCCTACCAAGCAGGACAATGCCCTAGAGACTGACCATATTACATATGATCAGCAACCAAGCCCCTCTCCACCCAAGCAAGGACCAGGGAGGGATAGGCAATAGTTGCTGATGACAGCAGATAGACCAAGAGGCTCCCCAAAACAAGCATCCTTACCTCACAAGGACGGTGAGGTTGCAGTGACCAAAGGAACTAACGAGTTTGAGCGAGACTAACCCCAGTCTGGCAATTACCAGGCAAGGACGCTGCCACCGGGCCACCACAAGCAAAATGTCAACAAAATTCAACTTGAAAATAACTTCTTTGAACCTAATAAGTTTGAAAATTGATGACTGTGTATATACCTTAATTCTCATCAAATAAATTAATGGAAACAGTGGAAATTGTCATGAAATTAAATCAAAAAAAGATTATCGTACATAAATACATAAAAATGTTGGGTTTTATAACTATAATTTCACCTAATAAATAAACTATGATTACTTATTTGACCATCTTACAGATTTTATTTCAAAATTACTGGAATCCCCGGGTAAATACTGGAATCCCCGGGTAAATACTGGAATCCCCGGGTAAATACTGGAATCCCCGGGTAAATACTGGAATCCCCGGGTAAATACTGGAATCCCCGGGTAAATACTGGAATCCCCGGGTAAATACTGGAATCCCCGGGTAAATACTGGAATCCCCGGGTAAATACTGGAATCCCCGGGTAAATACTGGAATCCCCGGGTAAATACTGGAATCCCCGGGTAAATACTGGAATCCCCGGGTAAATACTGGAATCCCCGGGTAAATACTGGAATCCCCGGGTAAATACTGGAATCCCCGGGTAAATACTGGAATCCCCGGGTAAATACTGGAATCCCCGGGTAAATACTGGAATCCCCGGGTAAATACTGGAATCCCCGGGTAAATACTGGAATCCCCGGGTAAATACTGGAATCCCCGGGTAAATACTGGAATCCCCGGGTAAATACTGGAATCCCCGGGTAAATACTGGAATCCCCGGGTAAATACTGGAATCCCCGGGTAAATACTGGAATCCCCGGGTAAATACTGGAATCCCCGGGTAAATACTGGAATCCCCGGGTAAATACTGGAATCCCCGGGTAAATACTGGAATCCCCGGGTAAATACTGGAATCCCCGGGTAAATACTGGAATCCCCTACAATATCACAGCAAACCCTTATTATTATTATTACTATCAAGCTACAACCCTAGTTGGAAAAGCAAGGGGCTCCAATAGGGAAAAATAGCCCAGTGAGGAAAGGAAATAAGGAAATAAATAACTGAAGAGAACAAATTAACAATAAATCATTCTAAAAAAAAGTAATGTCAAAAGAGATATATCATATATAAACTACTAACAACGTCAACAACAAAAATTTGCTGTTGAGAATCACCTGAAATTTTGAAAGAGTCATACATATTTAAAGAAACATTATCAATACTGAGATCCGGATGTTGAGGAACCACCGTCCTTGACCTACTTACAATCATACTTTGAGTTTTGTTAGGATTCAACTTCATACCCCATAATTTGCACCATGCACTAATTCTAGCTAAATCTCTATTAAGGGATTCACCAACCCCAGATCTACAGTCAGGGGATGGAATTGATGCAAACAGAGTAGCATCATCTGCATATGCAACAACCTTGTTTTCTAGGCCAAACCACATGTCATGTGTATATAGTATGAAAAGTAATGGGCCAAGAACACTACCCTGTTTGAAAGCAAGGGCCTCATGATTAACACGGTCAAAGGCAGCACTAAAATCAAGGCCAATCATACGAACTTCCCGACCACAATCAAGGGATTTCTGTACAGCATTGGAGATTGTAAGAAGGGCATCACATGCTCCAAGGCCTTTACGAAAAACAAATTGCAAACTAGGGAGTAGATGATTACCTTCAGCAAACCTATTAAGACGTTTTGCCAGAAGACGTTAAAAAACTTTAGATAATATGGGGGTAATGGAAAATGGGCGGTAATCAGTGGGACTTGAGCTACCACAAACACATTTACATGGAGGAGTAACATTACCAATTCTCCAACAAGTGCTAAAAGCTCTTCTTGCTAACTTGCGCAAAATTACAGATAACTTTGGAGCTAAGAAATCTGCTGTCTTGATAAAAAAACAAAGGAAAAATACCATTTGGGTCTACACCTCCATAAGCATCAAGGTCCATCAACAGAGCTTTAACAGTCCGTTTCTATAATTTCACCAAATATATACACTATGGAGACCTATTTGACCATCTTTCAGATTTTGTTTCAAATTATTGAAGAATAATTTATACTTTCAGACAGCTGATGGTAAAATTAACACACCAAAGAGGAAATAATGTCAAATTTAAATCAATGTTTCTATTAGCGAAGGACAGTTACCCCCACCCCCACGCACACACAGGGGGCACGCCTACCTTATAGCTAACTTAATATTTTTCGTCCTAGGTAATCTATATGACTAATTAGCTATGAAATGTTATTAACAACGGCTAATTAACTTATGACTTTTGCACGGACTTGACAGACACCTTTGACCACCCGAGGCAAATTTAAATGAGGTGGCAGCTTCGATCTATCACAATTTCATAAAGATTTTGAAACAACTTACGTTATGTTATCTTTGGCAGGGAAGTAAAATGGCGACACTAGGTCCTAGTGGTCCTACTTACATTCAACCTGGGAATCCCAAGGACGTCTGGTGAGATCAACTGGAGAAGTTTAGGTTCAGAGAAGTTCAAGTAAACACAACGTGACAGGAAACGGACTCGCGAAGACGAACTGGAAGGTATTGTTGCCAGATGGTTTAATGCAAAAATCCCCAAAACTCACGATAAAAAATGCCCATTTCCATAATTATATTTTTCTTCTGATCATGTAGGCTTTACTCATACAGTAATTATTCACCATACTTCATATAGAATGTAATTAACTAATTGCAAAAATATAAAGATATACTTATTTTCCCCATCAGACAACGAAAATTCTCAAATCTAGGAATAAATTCTCATATCTGGCAACACTGCTGGAAGGGCGCTGTTTTCCAGTTTATTACTATTATTATTAATATTATTAATATTAGCTAAGCTACAACTTTAAAATAGGTCTTCCATATAGTTTTTATAATTAGATGGAGAAATATATAATTGAAAAGAGGAATTAAAGTCTCATAATTTTGTGTAACAGAATTTAGATTTTTTCCTTTTTCTTTTTTTCATGAAGAAAATCAAGAAAAAAAAATTATTAAAATTAGAAAATGGAAAATCGAAAATCTATCACAGAATTATTCGAATTATAAAGAAGTTTTGATGGTATGATTTTCAATACAATTAGTGGAGAAAAATTTTCGTATTTTATATATATATATATTTTTTTTAGAAATCACGATTTTGCTAATAAATCAAAAAGGTTTTGAGCAAATGACTTGAAATTTTTACATGATGAAGTTATTATATACGTCTAAGACATACATAGAAATTGTGTATTTTGAATCATTAGAAAAAATACAGAACAAAAAAAAATTCTATTTAAAACAGTTATGAAATTAATTTCAGAATGAACTTCAAAGCCTAGGTATCCATAATACTGTAGTTATCATTGATGTAATAAAAATAGATGTTTTTTTGTGCAAAACGAATCAAATAGATCATATAGGAATAGGGCCAATACATTTCTACTCGCCATCCTTTGACGAGCAAACTGCTAGTAGCAGTTGCTACTTGCTCGTCATATTCTGTAATTGTATTGTTACTTCATAGACGTCAGTTGAAAATCTAATTAAAAACTTAATGACGGAATGATGGTTTGAGAATAACACGAATGAGATGATTAATATAAAAATGAAAGAGTGTAACTGTTTGCAAGTTTAATACCAACGAAATTCTATTGCAAATCATGAACTCGATTGAGCCGTTGAGGCACCTTCAGGCCAGCTGTCATTCGACGCTACCAGACGTTCGATGTGAGGAAAAACATCCAGAATGACCATTACAAAATAGATTATGTTCATAATTACAACGAAAATAACAATAATAAAGATACAAAGTGAGTGAAGACACGAAATTTTAAGGAAATTTTACCTCTGGGAGTGTATATCCCATGGAAATTAAATTATGAGAGAATGACCATATATACACATGATCAGCACTCGAGCCCCTCCACCCATGCTAGGACCAGAGAAGGCCAGACAATGGCTGCTAATGACTCGGCAGGTAGACCCATAGGCTTCCTCAAACCATCCCATCCATAACTCTCAAAGATGGTGATATATATTAAATTTAAACAGCTCGTTGGGCCAGATGTTTAAGTATATTTAGGAGAGACATCAAACTCTGCAAGTTTTAGAGTTCCTGATAAAGAAACCCAGCTAAATTTTACTCCTAAATTTCCTGGTATTTATTTGAAAATACTATCACCATTAATTCACACTAATTTAATAATATAGTTTATTGAATTATGAAATTATACTAATTTACTTAGAATATCACTACACTAGGTGGATAATTTTCAGATCATAAGATTAATCAACGGGTTTCATTATGTTTAATATTTGCCTAGTTTGTATAGCCTACTACAGCTTCACACACACCCACATCTAAGATCGTACCCAAAACAGATAATTCCTTTAAATAATTACATTATACTTTAATTGTAACAAAATACTAACTAAAGCCATGTAGTTTATTCACCATCTAAGCTCAATATAACAATAGTATATATTGAATGTCCAATATTAGCGTTTTCAGCACCTAGCTCAAACCACCTAACAAAATTATTCAGTCATTTAACCAACGCATCCTACTATTGATGACGTCACTAAAACGTATTTTCTTAATAAAAACACCGATTTAGTCATTAGAATGTATCCTTTTGATAGATTATGTTATATAAACATCTTATAAGGACTGTCTCGATATATTTTGTTGAAATATATCTCTAATTTACCATAAAATGATAAATCTTCAGCCCTGCCTCTCACAACTAGACATCGTAGCCAGACACAGTCTATTGTTCTTTCGAATTTGACGCATTTATTTAATTTACGGCCTTTAATAAGAGGCTTTAATTGTTTAGTTAAAAAAGCAATAACTTTTGTAAGGTTATTTTTGTAAAAATCTAATGTTCTAAGTCATAATTCATCTGATATCCGTATTGGTATTCCCTCCCCTCCCCCCTTAGGCCTCCTACGTAATTTCATTCATAAAAACATGATTAGTGACGTCACCTACAACCACCAATCACAACAGAAGACGAATCAGCTAATGAGACACTAGATATTTCCCGCTAAATATGCATAAGGCGAGAGGTTCCTCTGGTTTATGGGCTGTTGTTGGCGAACAAATAAATAGTGGTAAAGATCTTGAGCTTTTTAATGTAATAAGTAACTGGTTTTCTCGAACACCAGCTCATAAATCGCAGGAACTCCCTCTCGGCAGAATATTCCAGCCCTCTGGTTGGCTGTATCTTCTCAGCTGTGATTGGTTGTAACATTTGTTTACAAAATCTCGCATACTAGTTAAGCATCGTAGCCAAAACCTAGTTAATAATTTCTTCAAAAAAGACGTATTTATTCAGCTTAAGCATTCAAACAAGATTCATTATCTATTTTATTAATAAATTATTATATCTTAAGTTTGTTTTATGAAAAAAATATAATTTATAATACATAAATATCTGCAATATGTATAGATATTTCACTCCTACCGAGTCGAGTTCATTCAGAAAATACTATTGCCTGACGTCACATACTACAACCAATCACAGCAGAGGACGTCTCAGCCAATGAGAGGACAGATATTTCCCGCTAAAAAGCATAGGACGAGAGGGTTCCTCCAACTTATGAGCTGCTGTTGACAACAAAGTCAGATTCACGGGAGCAATTTTGGGTAAACACTCTAGCTAATGACGTTTTTTTTCATCCTATTTTGTTTTCATAAGCGTTTTAATGTAAATTTACGGGTATTTGGACAGGTTCCTCCAACAGCAACTCATAAGCTCCCGTTACTCTTGGTGGTACATTCCAGTCCTCTGATTGGCTATATCTTCCTCAGCTCTGATTGGTTATCACCTTCTTTCACGCACAAACGAACACATGCATGAAACATCGTAGCCATAAAGTTAGTCAATTATTCCTTCAAACATGACTTATTTATCTAACTTACGGTCTTTAATAAGATTCCTTATTTATTTTATTTTAAAATTAATAGTATTACTAAGATTATTTTTTGTAAAATTTATTTTTTCAAGCTTTAATTAATCTAAAATAGTATAGGCTTTTCTACGACTTTACGCACACACGAACACATGCATGAAACATCGTAGCCATAAAGTTAGTCAATTGTTCCTTCGAACATGACTTATTTATTCAACTTACGGTCTTTAATAAGATTCCTTATTTATTTTATTTTGAAATTAATAGTATTACTAAGATTATTTTTTGTAAACTTTATTTTTTCAAGCTCTAATTAATCTAAAATGCGTATAGGTTTTTCTATGGCTTTACCCACAAACGAACACACACACACATTTAACATCGTAGCCAAAAGAACAGTCAATTATTCCTTCGAATATGACTTATTTATCTAACTTACGGCCTTTAATAAGATTCCTTATTTATTTTGTTTTGAAATTAATAATATTACTAAGATTATTTTTTGTAAAATTTAGTTTTTGAAGCTGTAATTAATCTAAAATACGTATAGATTTTTTATTCATGAATACGAGTGTCTGACGTCACATACAATCAGCCAATGAGACAACAGATATTTCCCGGTATAAATGCATAAGGCGAGAATATTTTTGTAATTCCATATACGCAGAAAACCGCAATTATTAAACTATTTTTGGTTAATCAAAAGATATTTAATTAAAGTATTCTTACATTTATAATACATGCACCCTTCTCCTTTCTGTATTTAAGTAAATACAACGAGTTATGGATAATGACGTCATCAATCAAAAATCAATAATAGCTATGAATAATGACGTCATGAGTCAAGAACCAATTATGAGCTCGATAGTTAATGACGTCATTATCAAAGCAACCAATCACAGGGCACAATTTTCCCACTAGACGAGCTTTACATTGGGGCTTATGAAATGCTATGCTGACTTATGGAACCTATTTTAAATATCTCAGACATATAATAACGTATGAAGGAAAGCAAATACATTAATGTATACTGTACTATGAATGTGTTTTTAAATAATTATGTATACACGTTTCAACACAATTGTTTCCTGTTGTACTGGATTTACTAATCTCTTACATTTGGATTATAAATCATATTTTGATGTTCTATTGGTCATTTATTCATAATATAATGCACATTTAATCAAAATTGGTTGATTTTTATATTGTTCTTCCATGTGTACGTAGATTGAACAATAGGCTACGCTATGAAATTATGCCAGCCATAAATGAAAAAATATAGTGTACTCTATAATGGATGAAGATAATTTGTGTGACTTGTGCAAAGATGAAGAAGATACTACTGAACATTTATTTTTATGCCCAAGATTAGGACAGCTAATGAATGTAGACATAAGATTAGGTACGCTGAAATATCCTAGCAGGGGTCTAGCTTCATTTATAGGTAGGGCCATGCATATAGAAGAAGAATTTAAGAAGTCCAAACTGACCACAATAGGTTGCCAAAACTGATGATAGCAAGGTGTTATCCTATCTAATTTCAAGGTAGAATGGAATAAAAGTAAAGATTGAGAATCTCATTACGATATTAATTTATTTGAGGCACAGGTAATATAAACTTAATAACAATATTAAGAAGCAATAAGGAACCAAGAAGTTTCTATGACGTCATGGGTATAGCTTTAATCCCGGTAGAGTATCTTAATTAAATCTTCAAATTCAACTAATATCCAGAATAAATTCTACTAAAACGTATTTAAGTTTAATATTAATTTATATATATGATTTATATTTCATATATTTATATCATTTAAAGTAATAAAATAAGATAAAACATTTTAAAGATGTATAGTTTATTTGTTTTGGTATGACGTCACCAAGAAGCCATCTTTAATTTATGACGTCATTAGTCATTACCCACAAGCAATTACAAACCAGGAACCCAGCGGGCAAGGTAAATAATTGCATGATATTGTATAATTGTATTACATTACGTAATTTATAATGTAATTATCATTAGTTAAAAGTAAATATTAACTATTAGGAACACAGTAAGTGTATATAATCCTTTTAATTATAAGATGATCACCTTGCTTGACGTGTAACAGCTAGGGGTACAGTATTGTGTTCGGTAAAGTTACAGTTTACCGTTATAAAAAGCAGAATTACATAACATTAATAACATGTGTGTTCAAATTATATTATTCTAATGATTCTTGTCTAGTTACTAACTATTTTTGTCTTCGTATTATCCATTTTTTTTCTTCGTTTTTTAACCATTTTTGTGTCTTCGTTGTACCGATTCTTGACTTCGTTTTATCTTCTCGTATTCGTTTTGGATTTCCTGACCCAGTCCGTCCCAATAAACTACGAATTGCCACATATTAGCAATGTAAAATAGCAAGTATTTATCAAATAAATTACCTATTTATGGTTTTTCCTTCACAAAAACATAACTATTACCATTTTATATTTGTTTTAGACGAATGATTTCCGTGGTCTCGTAGTCTTTACGTTCGACCAAGGGTCGTTGTGTAAGCTACATCGTAAACTCAATTTCCGATAGAAACGAAGACAAGAATCGTTATAATGAAGACAAGAATCGTTACAATAATTAAAATAATCGTTATAATAAATCTAACAATCGTTAGGAAACAGAAGAATCGTTAAAACGAATATGAGACGATAAAACGAAGTCAAGAAGGTAAATCTTTACTGTAGTACAATAACCCAAATAAAGAAAATAAGAAGTTTTCTTGGTATATTTGTGAATACTTTAAACTGTACTGATGCAAATAATTAGGGGAAACATATTATACACATTTCAAATGTTTTAAAATGATAATATTTTATTGAAAAAACTACATTTTAAAAGGGAAACAAACTTGACACCATTTAACGCAGTCTAGGAGCCGTATCCTGACTTAACTACTGGGTTGGCCACTCCCCCATCAACCAGGCCTAGACCAGCGTATCCTGATCTAACCCTAAAACTAGTACTTAGAAGACAATTCATTGCCTCACTCATACTGTATAGTATTTTTTAGTAATATACACGGTTAGACAACTCGGAGCCACACTTGTACTGTATTGTATACTAATTTACATAGTAAGACAGCTCATATACACATAACCTTGTACATGTCAGAGAGTGTCATGTGTCCACATAAGAATATTATAAAGTTGTAACCAAATATTTGCTCTCCAAACACTTGGGTATGACTTGCCTTAGGATAAGCAGGGGGGAGGTGTATGTATGATAGCGGCCATCTGTATGTATGATGACGGCGCACTAAGAATACGGCAGGGTAAGGGGGTCGCAGGGGTCCCTTACCACCCCCTTTAGTTAATTAGGTAAGGACACATCTTGTAGGTTAGGTTAGGGGGTAAAGTTTAGGTTAGTTGATGTCCATATTTTATGCTCACTGGAGGAACTGACCGCTTATATACAAAGACTCCAAGTGGGGTTATAGGGATGGGTGCATGGGAAGGAAACGTAGGGTTTTGACTTGTCTTAGGGTAAGAGAGGTTATCGGGATAGGTTGTTGGGAAGCAAACACAAGGTTATGACTTGTCTTAGGATAAGAGGGGTTATAGGGATGGGTTGTTGGGAAGCAAACACAGGGTTACGACTTGTCTTAGGATAAGAGGGGTTATTGGGATGGGTTGTTGGGAAGCAAACACAGGGTTACGACTTGTCTTAGGATAAGAGGGGTTATAGGGATGGATTGTTGGGAAGCAAACACAGGGTTACGACTTGTCTTAGGATAAGAGGGGTTATAGGGATGGATTGTTGGGAAGCAAACACAGGGTTACGACTTGTCTTAGGATAAGAGGGGTTATAGGGATGGATTGTTGGGAAGCAAACACAGGGTTACGACTTGTCTTAGGATAAGAGGGGTTATAGGGATGGATTGTTGGGAAGCAAACACAGGGTTACGACTTGTCTTATGGTAAGCAGGTTTATAGGAATGGGTACTTTGGAAGCAGGGTTACCAGCACCATTTCAAACACTCCAGCCTGAAGATGAGAGATAATACTTCTCAAAATGTGACGCTGTAAACCGTATTTTACCTTCTTTGTGTACTCATTTTGTAAATTGCATTATGCCCAATTTTGACCCGCATTGGATCTACCTTACCCATGATGATGAAGGATGAATTTTGCCTTCTTATTGGCAGAATGCAGTAATGATGAAAAGAAAATCATCAGATCTATTAAGATAGAAAACAAAATCAATGCTACCGAGGCAGTGATCATATTCAAAGAAGTAATCTGAAGAGTCACAGTAACCCGTTAATAATGTCTACTCTATCCTAGGTCGCTGGGTCCTTATTGAAATGGGGGTGGGGGTGTGACGATTCGTCCCCTTTGCTTTATCCTTCAATAAGCCACCTGTGCACTTGGGCTACTGGTGGCTCATTACATTTATTATCCCTTATTCTGAATAAGAAGTTGCAGATGGTGAATTGCCTTTTTGTGGTGTCTTTTTTTTATCTGCATTAGGAAAAGCTAAATATTCAGGACATTCACTGTAAAATATACTGATGCCCAATGTAGAACTGAAATATTGAGAGAGCAAGCTGAAATTGTAGTGGCTAGTATATAGATAAGGGTAAAAAGGGAAATGAGCGAATTTAGTTCATCATTACAGTCTACTTTGCGTGAATTGTTGCTTCTCTTACTTATTATCACTACACATATCCCATATCGTATTGTGAAATTAGTTTTTATAGGATGAATAACAGGAAATTAGAAATTTACGTTAAGAGAGCGTATTCTGAAAATTCAGGGTAATGATCATACTACCATCAAATAACACAACTTAGGGTCTATTCAAATGAGACTCTTTAGCTATGGTAAGCAGCTCTTCTAGGAGAAGGACACTCCAAAATCAAACCTTTGTTCTCTAGTCTTGGGTAGTGCTATAGCCTGTACCATGGTCTTCCACTGTCTTGGGTTAGAGTTCTCTTGCTTGAGGGTACACTCAGGCACACTATTCTATCTTGTTTCTCTTCCTCTTTTTTGTTAAAGTTTTCATAGTTTATATTAGGAATTTTTTGTCTAAATGTCATTGTTCTTAAAATATATTATTTTTCCTTGTTTCCTTTCCTCACTGAGCTATTTTCCCTGTTGGGGACCCTGGGCTTATACCATCTTGCTTTTCCAACTAGGGTTGTAGCTTAGCAAGTGATAATAATAATAATAGACTCTAGCTATGGAAAAATGAGTGCAGCCAATGTACAGCTTGTGAGTATCCAAAATTGCATAATTAATAGAAAGCCTTGAGACTCCTTCTAACAAGATATGTTTTTCAGATTTGAATGCGAGAATCGTCTCACAAGCCACAGTAGTGGTCTTCAGCCATGCCCCCACACCGGGATACGGATTTCTTAATCAGAAAGGAGAGTGGTAAGTAGAGTTTATGTTTTGTAGGGTGGGATTCTTGGAATCAATTAAGTTCGTCCTTTCCATTATCAGTAATTCCTTTTAACATCCCTGTCTGAGTACCTACATTCCAGGATCTTTGCTTATATCTTCCATTCCTTCTTTCACTTCTTTAACTATTTCTACATCACAGCAAAACATAATGAGTGGGGAAAGTTGAGGCGAACAGAGAGAATATTTCTGGTAAATTGTCTTCTCCCTTACTGAAATTATGAGTGTTTTTATAAAATAATTCCTGTTTAATCAAAACATAAATTAAAAAGTGAACTGCTTATCCGTACATTGTCTCTTAAATTCATCCAATTGTTTGTATAAATAGATTTAGATTGAAAGACAACTTTGGTGGTACAGTAATGGAATAGGTACCCTTTGATATTGGACCACCTATCTGTGATGAGAGTTTGTCATTTTTAAACATAAAACTTACCCGCTGGTTATACAAGAATGGCTAAAGTCCCTGGACGCCCGGCAGAAATATTCAAAGTCTCCCGGCTATCTCAGATATGCCAGGTGTATACTACCGCCCTTGCTGTAGACAGGCCGAACTAATCCAACCACTTCAGATCTTCTCTGCCGCCATAGGGGCTAGAACATTGGAAATTCGGTGCTATTATAGTATGCTATCTACCGTCGAATTTCTATTATAGTATGCTATCTACCGTCGAATTTCTATTATAGTATGCTATCTACCGTCGAATTTCTATTATAGTATGCTATCTACCGTCGAATTTCTATTATAGTAAGCTATCTACCGTCGAATTTCTATTATAGTATGCTATCTACCGTCGAATTTCTATTATAGTATGCTATCTACCGTCGAATTTCTATTATAGTATGCTATCTACCGTCGAATTTCTACTATAGTATGGCATCTACCACAAAGTATGTTATCTACCGTCAATGTTAATCCTTCTGTTTGATGAGGATTATCAAACAGATTACTTACCACCAGTATGTTATCCTCATTGGACTTTAATTATAGTTTAATAATATTTATTGGCTGGACAACATGGGTGCATAATTATAAGCAGTTTGTAGGGAAACTTTTTTTTACAAATTATTCAAAGCTCATCATACAACAATGTTACAAGTTAATCAAATGAAAAATCAAATATTAAAAAACTGAAAGAAAATAATCTATGAAAAATATTCAATCAAAAATTTATTCTACTACCGCTTGTAAACATATCTTGCATCATTCAAGAAAGCAGGAAATACATCGTTGCCTTTTCTCAGAAGTTTCCAATTGAAACCACCACACTACACACTTCCAGACACATTAAACCAAGCAGTGACAGTATTAGGTGATTTCCCAGTTAATTGTAAAGTAGTGTTAATGGGGATCTCATAAACAAAATAATGAACCAATTCCAAAATTTCAAAAAGGGGGGGGGGGTAGATAGCAAAATCGGCGGTAGATAGCATACTATAATAGCACCGGAAATTCTCTCGCAGATTACTTTGATTTAGACGGTTTATTTGGTGATGTACTGTCTTTTTGTTTTGGGCTCTCGCATAAGTGATTTCTCTTTCATAATTTCATGAAATCTTTATTGTTTTGGGTTTATTTAGTTAATTTTGACTCTTGTTATTTTTGGGGGGATCTCTCTCGTAACTTTTCAATATGGCCGACCCCTCCCTTGTATATAGGAAGTGTATTAAAGGTTGTCGCACTCGCCTTCCTAAGGGTTCTGTTGATCCACATACAATTTGTGTAAAATGTAGGGGTAAATCTTGTACTTTTGGGGATCGGTGTGAAGAATGTTCTTCGTTAACCGAAAATGAGTGGGTAGCTTATGAGCGTTATACTCAGAAATTTGAGAGAGACAGGATTAGACTAAGTTCTTCCCGTAATGTGGATTTACCTGTATCTGATGTCATTGATCCTATTCCTTCCCCCGTAGTGGTAGATCAAGAGCCGAAAGAGCCTACGATGAAGGCTATGTTGTCCGCTATTCAAGCGCTCGTTGTGAGAGTGGAATCATTTGATGCGGACAAAAAGCAAATTATGTCGAATATTAATTTACTTAAAAGTTGTCGCACTGGCGACCGATCAAGTGTAAAGAGTTCGACTAATGTGTTCAGTGTTGTGGAGGGTGCGTCTGCGCGATCCTGTCGTTTGCCTAGCCTAAGACCTCTGTCAAGCTCCCGGACCCAGGGGAGAAGTTATGTTGAACGGCGAAGGGGAATCACAGGTCGCTCAACCTCACCTTAGGAAAGGTGAGGTTAGTGCTTCATCTCCTTCTTCGAATGAAGGGTCACGTGATGAGATGTGGCGGCAAGCCTCTAGACCGCTTAAGAGAAAAGCGCAGTCGGTGGAACAGCGGCGCGTTTCCTCTCCGCAACAGCCAGGCTGTAGTCATTGGGATACACCGGAACGTTTTCGGTCCCTTGACGAGTGTTCGCCTGCGAAGTGCTCTGACATGGGTTCCGATATAGATAAAGATTTGATTCAGTCAGATGCGGAACTAATTCTTGGTTCGGGTGTTACGGTTCATGCTCCGCCGCTTCCATCGGACTGGTGCTTGTCTTCCGAAAGCGGGGAGCGGTTCGGTAACGATGAGGAAGGCGAATTCGCATTGGGAGAGGCGGCGCAAATATCGCCTCAAGGTGATCCCAATTGGTCTATGTTGTTGGGCATGAAACAGCAGCTCTCGTTGCTTATGCAGTCTTATCGGCCTGTTGTTGACAGTGCGACTGGGCGTCAGTCATCCGTTGTAGACCCGTTGTCGCACAGGCGGCCTGTTGTCTCTGGTACTGACGTGTTATCGCACAGGCGGAGGTCTCCCAGTCGCAGCGTTCAACAGTGGGTTGAGGTGGATGCATCTCGTCAGAGCTCTGCTTCACAACATCTATCGATTGCGCATACAGCCGATCGTCAGTCTTCCAAACGTGACGACGCTCGCCAGGGAACGGAGCGGGCCGCTAAGCGGCAGGATGGGAGCGGGCGCGAGATGGAGCGTCAGCGCCAGCGACAAGCAGACGCTAAGCATCAGCGTGACGACACACATCAGTTAACCCATGACGCCGCGGGGCGTCAGCGGCAGGCAGACGCTAAGCGTTAGCGTGACGACACACGCCAGTCAACCCATGACGTGACGGCGTGTCAGCATGAGCGGCGGAGCCTCAGCACCAGCGCCAGCCAGATTCTACCCATGGCTCTATTCATTAAGCTACCCGCAACAGTTCTAGGCAGTCAATCCATGACTCCTCATGTCAGCCAATCCATGACTACACGGCAGTCGACTGTTTTCGCAGCGCATCAGGTTGATGCTGTTTCACAAACCGATCGTGACAGCAAACACAAGGCTAGTGATTGTCAGTTGGATGGGAATTTTGAACAGCGCAAGCGCGCCCATGTCAGCACTGATGCGCCTGCACAGGAACATCGCCTTTGTGATCAAGGCACAACTCCAGTGGCTGAATTGTCGGAGGAAGATCCGGATGAGGAACAATTGGATGACGTTTCAGAGGGAGATGAGGATAAGCCACCTCAACATTCGGTGGACCTCAAGGAACTAATGCTGGTCTTCATGGAGTTATTTCCAGACCATTTTACCCCTGTTGCCCTGCGATCTCCTCCTTCAGAATTTACTCTCGGTAAAGCAGCCAGGACATCCCTTTTCACCAAAATGGTTCTCTCCCGCTCCTCTAAGAGAGCATTGAAATTAATGGGAGTGCGGATGGACTCAAAGAAAGCTCTTGGCAAGACATGTTTTGCTTTTCCACCAGCCAAACTAGCTTCCAAATCGAGCGTTTGGTATGAAACGCGAAGTCTTAGGTTTGGGGGTTCCTGCGTCTGCTCAGGGGAACTTCTCGAGCCTAGTGGACTCTTCTCGGCATCTAGCCATGAGGAAGACTAAAGTGTGGTGGTCATTGTCGGAGTTTGACCATCTCTTGAAAGGTTTGTTCAGGGCTTTTGAGGTGTTTAATTTTCTTGACTGGTCTCTGGGAGCCTTGGGTAGAAAAGTAACGGAAATGAAGGGCACTGACACGAGTAACCTTATCCAGCTTATGTTTTGTATGGTCAAGGCAGTTAGAGATGGTTCTAAGAAGTTGGCTGCCCTGTTCACTGCAGGAGTTGTGAAGAAGAGGGCAACTTTGTGTTCCTTCCTCTCGGTGGGAGTCACTCCATGTCAGAGATCAGAGTTACTTTTTGCTCCCATGTCTTCTGCTCTATTCCTGCAGGATTTAGTGAGGGAGGTGGATGCAGCATTGACTCAGAAGGCTACTCATGATTTGGTTGCCAAAACAGCTAGGAAGGTGTTGCCTACATCTTTCTCTTCTCGTAGAACGAAGGAAGGGACGTCATATTCCCAGACTGCCCAGCCCTTTCGTGGTAACTTTAAGCCCTATGCGAGGAAGTCTAAGAAAAGAGGAGCTAAGTACAGTCGAGGCAGGGTCTGACTGTCCTCGCCTTCAAGCAGCAGTGGGAGCCAGGCTAAGTTACTTCTGGCAAGCGTGGGAGATAAGGGGAGCTGACCCTTGGTCCGTTCGTGTTCTAAAGGAAGGATACAAAATCCCATTCTTATCAAAGCCTCCTTTAGCCACAGATCCTGTGGATCTCTCGCCCAAATACAGGGAAGGACCGAAGAGGCAGGCCATGCAGCTTCAGATGTCTCTCTTGCTGGGAAAAAGAGCGATGAGAGGGTGCGGGACTTGGAATTGCCATGGTTTTACAACCGTTTGTTCCTGGTTCCCAAGAGTTCAGGGGAATGGAGACCGGTTCTAGATGTAAGTGCCCTCAACAACTACGTCCAGAATTCGAAGTTCACCATGGAAACTCAGAAAACCATGCTGGCAGCAGTAAGGAAAGGCGACTGGATGGTATCGTTGGACCTCCAGGACGCTTATTTTCATGTCTCAATACACCCAAGTTGCAGACGTTATCTGAGGTTCGTGTACGGGAAGGAGGTCTTCCAGTTCCGAGCCTTATGTTTCGGTCTCTGCACAGGCCTCTGATATTCACGAAGATAATGCTGAGTGTGGTGAGCATGCTGAACTCAGAGGCATCAGGGCCTCCCTGTACTTGGACGATTGGCTCATAAGGGCTCCCTCAGCCGATCGCTGCTTGAAGGATCTTCAGATGACTTTGGATTTGGCAAAAGAGTTGGGACTTCTAGTGAGTTCAAAGAAGTCACAGCTGACTCCATCCCAGAAGATTCTTTATTTGGGGATGGAGATTCAGAGTCAGGTTTTTCAGGCTTTTCCACCCCCTGCAAGGATTCAGTCAGCGCTCCTAAGGCTTTGTGCCTTTATGAGGAAGGACGTCAGTTCGGTGAGAGAGTGGATGAGCCTTCTGGGAACCCTCTCATCTCTGGAAAAATTTGTGTCTCTGGAGAGGCTGCACCTACATCCCCTTCAATTTCATCTCAATGCTCATTGGAAGAAGGGAGACAGTCTCGACAGGGAGAGTATTCCCATTACGAGTGCAATCAGAACACACCTTCAATGGTGGAAAAACGTTCACAGACTCAAGGAGGGCCTCTCATTGGAGCAAAAGAGCCCAGACCTCGTGTTATTTTCCGACACCTCAAACTCGGGGTGGGGAGCAACCTTAGGGAAAAGAGAAATCTCAGGTCTGTGGACAAAAGAGCAAGAAATTCTTCATATCAGTCAAAAGGAGCTTTTAGCTGTGCACTTAGCCCTCAAGGGATTCGAGAATCTGGTCCTAGGCAAGGTGGTTCAGATCAATGCGGACAGCACCACGGCCCTAGCGTACATAGCAAAGCAGGGGGGGACCCACCCGAAGTCTCTTTACGTTGGCGAGATCTCTTCTCGTATGGGCGAAGGAAAGGAGGATTGTTTTATTGACACGATTCATTCAGGGGGTCAAGAACGTGAATGCGGGCAGACTCAGCAGGAGGGACCAAGTTCTCCCCACAGAATGGACGTTACACCTAGACGTTTGCTAGAAGCTGTGGCGGTTATGGGGTCGTCCCCTCATAGATCTGTTTGCAACCTCGAAGACGAAAATGCTGGAGACGTACTGCTCCCCAGTTCCGGATCTCGAGGCGGCTCACATAGACGCGTTACTGTTGGATTGGTCGCACATGGAAGTGTATGCATTCCCACCCTTCAAGGTCCTGTACAAAGTGGTGCAGAAGTTTGTATCTCACAAGGAGACCAGAATGACCATAGTTGCTCCTTTCTGGCCATCAAGAAGTTGGTTCACTGAGGTACTGGAATGGATGGTGGACGTGCCGAGAAGCCTTCCGTTAAGACCAGATCTTCTCAGACAACCCCACTTGGCAAGAAACCATCTAAACCTCCAAGCTGTACGTGTGACTGCCTTCAGACTATCGGAAAACTCGTAAGATCTAGAGGATTTTCGAAGGAGGCAGCCAAGGCTATTGCAAGAGCAAGGAGGACTTCTACCATCAGGGTGTATCAGTCCAAGTTGGAAGTATTCAGAGAATGGTGTAGGGCTAATTCGGTTTCTTCTTCCAGTACCTCTATAACACAGATTGCCGATTTCTTCTTAGATCTTGGAACTAAGCATAACTTTTCTGCCTCGACTATTAAGGGGTACAGAAGTATGCTGGCAACTGTTTTCAGGCATAGAGATTTGGATCTCTCCAACAATAAAGACCTACAAGATCTTCTTAGGTCTTTTGAAACTTCTAAGAGATGTCATCAAGATTCACCTGCTTGGAATTTGGATGTAGTTCTTAGATTCCTCATGAGTGACAGATTCAAGCCTCTGCACTCAGCCTCTTTTAAAGATTTAACTTTGAAGACCCTTTTCTTGGTGAGCTTAGCGATAGCTAAAAGAGTCAGTGAGGAACATTGGTTTCAGAGACGGGAAAGCCATATGTTCCTTGCAGCTGGGTTTTCTGTCCAAGAATGAGCGTCCTTTACATCCATGGCCGAAGTCTTTTGAGATTGCTAATCTCTATGATGTAGTGGGTGATGAGGTGGAAAAGGTGCTCTGTCCTGTTAGGGCACTAAGGGTCTATTTGGACAGAACAGAGAGTTTAAGAGGCAGCTCGGAGGCTCTCTGGTGCGCAGTTAAGAAGCCCTCGCAGCCTATGTCGAAGAACGCCTTATCCTTTTTCATAAGGCTCTTGATTAGAGAAGCTCATGCCCAGTGTGGTGAGGCAGAGCTTAGACTGCTTGAGGTGAAAACACACGAAGTAAGAGCGGTAGCTTCTTCGGTAGCTTTTAAACAAAATCGTTCTCTGCAAAGCACAATGGATACAACTTTTTGGAGAAGTAAATCTGTATTCGCATCCCATTACTTGAAACGTGTTCAGACCCTTTATGAGGACTGGTACACTTTGGGTCCATTCGTTGCGGTGAAGGATCTACCACTACGCTCCCCTAATTCCTTGTACCCTTTTCAATCTTTTGTAACTTGTTTAGTTTTTATGGTTGTATGTGGAGATTGGTCGTCAGTCTTCCGCAATCTGTCGATAGGAGAACGTCAGCTTTAGAGGACCCGCTAGAGCATGTGGTATCCCCTCCAAGCTTAAGTAAAGGGTGTGTTTTTCTTGTCACTATTTATTGGAAAGCTTTTAAGATCTCCATTACCTACGGTCAGGAATGCTGAGACTGGATATAGAAATCAGCCAGCCACGACTTCAATCCTCCTTCATCTCCTCGCTACGATTAGCCTGGACCGAGGTGACTTTCCTTTCTGTTCCGGAAACATCTCTGCCTGGTAATCAGTTGGACGGGAGTTCAGGGACCATTCAAGCTGGACCATGTCTAGTACAGTCTACAACCTCGCCATCCTTGACGTCAACCCGTTCCTGCTAGTGACTTGGCTTATTGCCGGCTGTATTTTCATTGCAGGACCAAAGGGCTTTGTCGTATTCCCTAGGGTCTCCTATTTAAGAATTTTAAGTCGCCTTCTAGTTACGCTAAAACATTCTACTGATAAATGATTCGGGTTTGTATGGTAAGGGAAAATAGATATGAATAAAATTTAAATTTTTACATGGCAGAAGGCTGTTGAAATTTCCTGAGTGTAAATGTTTAACATGTTCTTGGTTCGATATTTATTATGATGGTTAATAGTAGTTAGTGATAAAAGATGCTGGCAGTCGAACATAAAAGTTGTTTGTTCTTATGATTTGTTTATAAGTAAAGGAGCCACTGAAAAGGTACAACAGTAGAATAGGACTTTGGGATTCAATTGAATACATTAGTTGAAGTGGATTAGATTAATTTCTTTGTATCGTCTTCTTCTGGGATATGGATCTTGAAGCTTTGTGGGTAATTAGTTTTTATTTTGCTAGGCTTTATTTCATCTTCACCCGTAGTTCTGTGTCAAGATTGCATCGTGTTTTTAGTTGTTTCAAAATCAATCTATCAACGGTTCCTGCCAACAGTATATCATATATAAATTTATATCAAGATTTCATTATATTCTGGGATCATATTCTGGGTCTATTCAGTGAAGTTTTATCCATTCTCGGTCGGCAAATCTCCAGTTAATCTGCGTCGTATTTTCGTAATTGAAAGGGCCGTTAACGTTGTTATTCCAAGTGTTCATTAAATGTTCTGTTCTTTCAAATTCACCAATTTAATGTAAGAGAGGCTGTAGACAGGTACTGATTATTCCTTTATCCTTTTATAACCAAAGAATAATCTTTTATTTTGAAAGTTGTTTATATTAAAATTAGCTCAGTACAAGTACCATACTTGAAGGGATGTTGACGAAACAAGCACTCCACTGGTATGAGAGCTTTTAAATATCCGACTGCCGTACTGAGAATTATTTCTTAAGGAATTCGTGAAACTTCCTGCATATAATAAAAATTCAAAGGGATGAGTATATATTAGTTCTTAGCTATAGTAACTTTTCTCTTAAGAATAATTATGTCTATCAGATGTATTTGTTTTACTAAGCTCAACTTCGTCTTTCAGAAAACTTGGTCGATGACCAAGACATGATTGAGCTCGAGGATCACCTGAACAGCGAGGAGGATGAGGCGGAGGACGACTACGACGAGGAAAACGGCACCGGCAAGGCCGAGGACGAGCTGATCCTCAAGGCGGACAGCGACATCGATAAGATACAGGAAGATGACACGAACGGCTCCACTGGAAGGGAAGCGTCTGTGGAGACCAGGGAAACGCCGCAGACGAAGCGAGACACGGAGTTCACCTCCGAGGATTTTAAGATAGAACTTATGGGGCTGCCTCGATATTATGCTATGGGGGTGAGTAGTTGACTAACTTATTTTGACTAATAAATAGACAAAAGCAGATGACGAATTGGTGGTCGTTCCTTCCTTTACGTGTGCCAACTATCGTCCATTGAGCGGGTCAGTCAGCTAATGCCGTTTTTTTAAGGACAGGACTTTGATATTCATACCACTTAATAAGGTGACTTAGATAAACAGTTGAGGAATAGCAGAAAACTTAACCCCCAATGACTATAACAGGACCTTTGCTTGCAAACAGTACTGGACTAAAATTTGACCTTTGCTTATAAACAGTATTGGACCATAACTTGACCTTTTCTTGCAAACAGTACTGGACTATAACTTGACCTTTGCTTGCAAACAGTATTGGACCATAACTTGACCTTTTCTTGCAAGCAGTACTGGACTATGATTTGACCTTTGCTTGCAAACAGTATTAAACTATAATTTGACCTTTGCCTGCAAACAGTATTAAACTATAGTTTGACCTTTGCCTGCAAACAGTATTAAACTATAGTTTGACCTTTGCCTGCAAACAGTACTCGACTATAATTAGACTTTTTGCTCTCAAACAATGCTAACAATCATTTATCTTTCCAGCAACTGAAGAAACTTCTGAAGGAGACCTTGCAGCTCAAGGCGCACAAGATCAAGCCGGCCGGCTCCAACAAAGACTGAGCCTACGTGACTTTCCGCGACGAGAAGTCCAGGACCAAGGCTCTGACTGTGCTGGACAAGTTCAAGTGGAAGAAATGCGTCCTCTTGTGTTCGGTGAGTCTTATAATGAGTAGAAAGAGTACAGTAATCGTAGATTTCAGACCTCTGGCAACGAAGATTGTCAACGCTTTACTGTACTCAAGTCTACGGACCAGGATTTCGTCTTTTCGTGTTGGCCGTAAGTGTATCTACATTACTGCATGATAATAAGTCTTCGGTCCAAGGTTTCCTCTTTTGTATGTTGGCCGTGAATAAATCTATTACATAACAATATTAACCCTTTTACCCCCAGGCTATTTGGAACTTTCCAACCCTTAACCCCCAGGGGTTATTTTTTTTCAAGCATATTTTGCAGTATATTTTTTTTAAATTGCTCCAACAGCCTTAATTTTCATCATGGAGAGGTCAAGTTGGTCTCATTCTCTTGGAAAAGCCTGAAGTTTCTCAAAAAATTATCAAAAATATGCAAAAAAAAAAAAAAAATGTAAATAGCAGTTTTTTGCAAGGACGTACCGGTATGTCCATGGGGGTAAAGGGATGGGTTTTGTGAAACGTACCAGTGCGTCCTTTTGGGGTAAAAGGGTTAACCAGAATTATGATCTTCATCTGGATCACCTAAAAAAATGTAAGGGGTTCTTCTGGGCCATAATGCCTATGTGTTGTTGCAATTTGATGAAAATCAAGCACGAAATTTAACGTAATCCCACACACAGATACGCGTAAAAAAGTAGTCGGGTAAATCCAGGTGAAAATATAACCTCGCTGGTAATAACAATGTTTATGTATATTACTGTAATATGTGGATGTGTATGTGAAGACTCAGCTGATCATTTTTTATTTATATGTTCATATAGGAATGTTGCAATGCACTCCCTGCTTATGCAGGCAATGCGCATTGCTATGTGGCCGAAGGGGCTTTCATGTTGTTGGTGGTTATAGCTTTATTTATTTTGAGGAATGGTTAAAACTGTAGAGTATTTTGGAATTCATTCCCGATGCTGTAACCAATTTGTGAAATGTGTTTCCTAATTGTACAATTATTATTGTTATTATTATTATTACTCTCTAAGGTACAACCCTAGTTGGAAAAGCAGAATGCTATAAGCCCAGGGGCTCCAACAGGGAAAATATCCCCATGAGGAAAGGAAACAAAGAAAAATAAAACATCTTAAGAAGAGTAACAACATTAAAATAAATATCTCTTATATAAACTATACAAACTTTAACAAAAGAGGAAAAGAAATAGGACAGAATAGCATGCCCGGGTGTACCCTCAAGCAAGAGGACTCTAATGCAAGACAGTAGAAGACCACGGTACAAAGGCTGTGGCACTACCCAAGACTAGAGAACAATGGTTTGATTTTGG
Source organism: Palaemon carinicauda (assembly GCF_036898095.1). Taxonomy (NCBI): domain Eukaryota; kingdom Metazoa; phylum Arthropoda; class Malacostraca; order Decapoda; family Palaemonidae; genus Palaemon; species Palaemon carinicauda. Next base: position 191,814 of record NW_027169092.1, on the reverse strand, counting down.
AGTGCCCTTCAGACTCGTTTTAATCTCAATGCTGGTGCTGTAAACTATAGGAATCTTACAGGTTTCCCTTATTTGTTGTACAGTACATATTCTTGTTATGGTATTAAAGTTCTTACAGGTCTCCTGTATTTATTGTATATATTCTTGATTCTTTACTGTCTTAATTTACGTCTTGCTAAAATAGTAATTAATTCATCTATCATAGATATTTAATCCAATACATTTAGAAATAAAAAAAAAAACTGTACATGGAGATTTCAATTGAAATCATTTATATAAATGATTTATTAAGTTTTTTCTTCCAGATCGCAAAACCCGTGGAAGACCCGGTTCAGGCCAAACGAGCCGCCGACTCCAAGCTCCTGGAGGGAGTCAACCCGGACGCCAAAATTCCAATTAACGAACGGGTGGTGAAGAGCGTGACGCCGTTCGCTCACTTCACGTACGAAGATCAGGTAATGTTGGCTTTTCTCGAAGTTATTGAGTCCTTAACAATTTGATGGTGTAGAGATTTACTTAGGTGATATGTTAGGTAATGGATGCAAAGTCTGTTTTCTTTCAAAGTTTATTAATGTTTTTATTACCAGCTAAGCTACAACCCTAGTTGGAAAAGAAGGATGATTACCAAAGGGTTCCAACAGGGTGAAATTACCCAGTGAGGAAAGTAAAGATATGAATAAACTAAAAGAGAAGTAATGAATAATTAAAATGTTTTGAGATCGGTAACGTATAAAAATAGATCTTTCTTGTATAAACTATAAAGAAAGCTTTAAGTCAGTCTATTCAACATAAATAAGTAGATACATTCTTTTCTGTCGTGTATAAACTATAAAGACAGCATTAAGTCAGTCTATTCGATATGAATAAGTAGATACATTCTTTGCAATTGTGGTTCCACTAATTTAACATCCTGATTAGGAAGATCATTCCACATACTTTTACTGAAGATAGGAAAAGAATATTTGTTATTGTATTTTATGACAAGAAGAGTTGTGAGATATCACGCCATTGTTGCGATGAGGGATGCATTGCTATAAGGTCTTTGGATTAGTTTGTTACAGTGATATTGAAAGATAAACTAAGGGAAGGTGAAAAGATTGTGAATTGCTAGGTTGGGCAAGACATTGGCTACCTATTGTAGGACTTTGAAGACTGATCAGGCAGTTTTGAAGTTGATTCTCTATAGGGACAAATTTTTTTTTAGCTTCCACAGACGCTGATTAATCTGAGAAAGTTTTAGGAGTTTTTGAAGACTGACCATGTAATTTGATGTTGATTCTCTAAAGATCATGTTATAAGATAACCACTATTAAGACTCTCAGTATGTTCACTTGACTTTTCCTTGTACGTACACATCGAAGACCACATCAATTTTCATGCTTCTTTTCTTTAGTGAAACATCTGTGAAAATAATCGGACGCCTTCGAATGTGAGATTTTCATTATTTAGTTTCGAAATTAGTGTAATGCCATTGCGTCTCTTAACATCTCACTGGGTTCAAGGTCCTTTTTTTTTTTCAATAGATGACCCACAGCATTTCAATAGTTTTGCAAGTACAGCCTTGTTTTTTCTTCATAGACCCATTAACTTGGATGGCTGACCGGAAACCTGACGCATATCTAAGACTGTTCAAAGAAATTAGCATCGTATTGCGAAACACCTTTCTCTATCTGCTATGTAAACTATCTCCTGGTGATCATTCATGAAGTGTTTCCCTTTATTGATCCAAAACTTTTTAGTTTAAGCTTCAGAAACTCTCACCCGTTTGTAGTCGTCATTTTTGGAAAATGTAAAAGACTTCTCCTATCTGATGAGCCAGAGTAAGTTGGCACATACATGAGGAGAGGCGATGATACCAGTGGAGAGGTGAACAAGTATCGAGCTTCCCAGAAAGGGTTTTGTCCAACTATTTTCAAGTACAGTAGATTAATAAGAGAGGCAATATTAGACTCGTCTCAACGCGTGAGTGTAATATCGGGATGGGCGAATCCTCTACAGTGGGAAGTGATCGGTTCTCGTAGCTGTCTCGATACTGTTACTCGTTGCTTTCCTGTTAGTTAATGGCGGGCCACTGTTCTTGATTTTAAGCTCAGGGAAGTTTTTTTTTTTTAGTTTATATATGAAAGATCTATTTTAATGTTGTTACAGTACAGTTTTTATAGTTTTATTTTAATTGTTCACTACTTTTGTTGTAGTTTATTTACTTTCCTCAATGGGCTATTTTTCACTGTTAAGCCTTTGGGCTTATCCATCACATACATCAATAGTTGAAGGTTTGTACTATTTTAATAATGGAAGGAAAAGAAAATGGAAATATTTAGATTGTTTAAAGATTTTATGGTAAATGTCAATGTGAACCAAGCTTCTAGAGAAGAAGTAATATGAGGTACAGGCGAGTATAGAAATAAGAAATTTCATTAAAATTCAATTTTTAATTGAAAAAATATCATACTGAAAAACTGAAGATGCATATGTGGCTTATTTTAACGTGCCGCTATTTTAACATAGTGTTTTTCTACTTAAGATTAATAAAGTAAAGATATTAAGCTTTGAAATGACACCGTTAAAAGTTCATTTAATCTCTGTGATGGGTAAATCATAAGTATTCCCATATGTGTAATTTGTTTGTTTATATGTTTCCATTGAGAAGCTCAGTGACCACCGAAATCTACGAGTCCCAAGCTTTCTGGACTTAACGTACTCTGTCGGTTTGTTTATTAGATAATGTGTTAAACCATAAATTTGTTTTCTTATTTACACCGGGAACTTGTTTTCTTATTTACACCGGAAACTTGTTTTTGTATTTACACCGGAAACTAGTTTTCTTATTTACACCGGAAACTTGTTTTCTTATTTACACCTGTTCAAGTGTAGACTATTCTCCCAGCAAGCAGTGGTTCGGTCCATGTTTGTTAATTATCACAGAATGGTTCAAGAGATTGTCCCAATTAGATAAAATAAAATGACTGTATAGTACTTCGACATTCCTTGAATTTCTGTACAATTACAGAAACTAGGATGGGATTAAAGAATTTAGACTTCAAACCAAGGACTGTGTCTTCTTCAATTGCACAAAAAATAGGCTTATTGAGAAAGTCTTTCAAGACTTTCGGTGATCAATCTATTCTGAAGAAGTGTTTTAATTCTTTCATTCTACCTTGTTTTGAGTATTGTAATCCTGTCTGGTCTTCAACTGCTGATTCTCATCTTAATTTGTTGGACAGGAATTTAAGGTCTATTGAACTTCTTATTCCTGATATAGATATTAATCTCTTGACACTGTTGTTCAGTTAGTTCTTTATGCTTGTACAAAATTTTTCATAGTTCTCATTACCCTTTGCATTCAGATCTTGTTTTGTTATTATTATTTACTTATTTAATTATTACCTCTCCTTTTTCCCTTGAAGATATGGGAATTTGCTTTCCCAACTAAGAACAATTTCCAGCTTTATTAATTTTTTCGATGTCACCTTCTAGGCATCAACTCCAAAGACGATTTGCCGACTGTCGGATTCCAAGTTTCCAGTTACAAGGCCGGGAGCCTGGCTGTCGGACCAGTAGGTCATCTAGTCCACATTCCAAATACTATGAAGAAAGTCGCCGAGGTACGTTGGATGTTTTGAGTCTTGAGACTCGGTGGTGCTGAGTAGAGATGGTCCGAATGTTTTCATTTACATTTGCAATAGTTGATATTCGCATGTGTTCTAAGATGCGCATTTGCTTTTGTCTGCGAAATATTTTTATATCAAATTCTCCTGCTTCTTTTGCAATCTTTTGAGACCCATTCTGTTATTCTTAACCCATTACAGCCTAGCGGCAGCAAAAGCTGCCACTATATTCTGAAGTGTCCAGAATCGTCTGTATGTCTTACAGCCTTATCTTACATTATGAGCATATTGAAACAAGTTCATTCTTGCTGCTGACCGGGCCACATTACCCTACAACTCACCTAATGCTGTCAGTTCAGCTTAGAGTGTGAATAAGTTAAGATGGGTGAAAAGAGGACTACATTTAGTTGTAAAGAAAGGTATTTTCTATATGAAATTTACAATGATTTCAAAACATTATTGCTCTGTTTCTGTGATCTAGAGGTTCCTTTTTTGTGTGTTATCCATAAAATATCTCTGCAATTTTTTTCAACGCCATCACTGAGAAAAGCATTTTTAATGGCAGCTTTTGCTGCCACTAGGCTTTAACGTAATCATTTTTTTCCGTTTTCTTATATAGAGTTCATTTATTTTTCAAATAGTGGTTAAAATCTTATTAGAGTACATTCAGTTCGTAGTTTCATGACTGAGAGAAGAAATTAACGTTGAATGAACTCAATTCTTGGTTTGCTAGTCAGCTCCACAGGAGTTTTATAAGAAAAACTGACGCAATTTTTTATCCTCACGGATGTTTTATCTTGTAAACGTAACATTAGTGCTCCTACAAAAATGATAGTACATCTATGTGAATGTCGATATATAGGTCTATACGCAGGTAAACACACACATACACACACACACACACACACACACACACACACACACATATATATATATATATATATATATATATATATATATATATATATATATATATATATATATATAAAATATACATATATCTATCTATCTATCTATCTATCTATCTATCTATCTATGTGTGTGTATATATATATTTATCTATTTATATATATATATATATATATATATATATATATATATATATATATAAAATATATATATATATTTATATACTGTGTATATATATATATATATATATATATATATATATATATATATATATATATATATATATATGTATGTATGTATATCTTCTCTGCACACTTACTTTGAATGGAATCTATGACCTTCTGGATAAACATAGCAATAAATGAGTAGATGTTTCTGTAAATCCCCCCCCCCCCCCTTTAAGGATACGGATGGAGACATTGACCAAGACCCGGATGCTTCAGATGATGAAGTTGCAGGCAATCCTGGTCATTTGCCCAGAAGGATTCTTGCCACAGACGTCGCAATTGACAAATTGAAAGAAAAAGTAAATAACCATGTCGACTGCATAAATCTTTCCTGGACTAAACAATGGATTGAAGAACTTTATCATCAGAGCACAACATATGGAGAACAAAAGTCGCTCTCTAAAGACCACATCACACCACAAAATGTGAAGATTTTTCTTTCTATTCGTATACTTTCTGGCTACAACAAACTTCCCTACCGAAGAATGTACTGGTCTGAAACTCCTGATGTATTCAATTACTGGGTATCTGAAAGCATTAGGAGAGATACATTTGATAAAATTCTTAGAAGTCTTCATTTTGCTGGCAATATGAAAATGACCGACGACTGATATTACAAGGTAAAAGTTATGTTTCTTTTTATACTATATTCTCAGATTATGGTTTTGATGGTTTATCACATAAATAATGTTTGTCGATTTATATCTCCTCTTTTGTATGATATACTGAAGAACTGAAATATATTGACCAATAAAACCTTATCTTTATTAGGCATTCTAAATTTTCAGGTAAGTCCACTTTTCCAGCACGTCAATAAAGTCAGCAATCTTCAGCTTCAGCAATAATTCCATAGCAGAGATGAAATTATGATCCCTTATTATGGAAAACACCGGGCTAAGCAGTTTATAAGAGAGAAACCAGTAAGATTTGGTTTCAAAGTTTAGGCTGCATGTACTTCAGACGGATCTCTTCTTTATTGTGAGCCCTATTGCGGGTCTGACACTAAAATCCCTGATATAGGACTGGGCTAAGGTCCAAATGTCGTAGTAGAGATGTCTAATGAGATCAATTTACAGGCTGGCCAGCATGCAGTGTTTGAGAATCTTTTCACCTCATAACCATTGCTGGAAAATTTAGCAAATCGAGGAATAGGAGGTACTGGCACACTAAGAGAGGATCGTCTTCATGGTGCCCCACTAATGGAAAAGAAGGAAAAGGAGAAGAAAAAAATATCGTGGGTACATGGAAGAGGCAATTACTGGTAGCACATCAGTAGTAAAATGGAAGGTAGCTGCTGTGGCTTCAAAGTAAGAATGCTTCAAGTACAAAAAACAGGGCGATGGAGCAAACTTGAGAAAAAGCATATTGAGGTTGATATGCCCAATTCCATTCATGTGTATAAATAACAGATGGGTGGTGTTGATATATTTGATAAAAAAGCATCGGCCTATAGAACTCGAATTCGTTCAAGAAAATGGTGGTGACAAATATTTGCTTGGAGCATCAATGCTCAAGTTGTCAATTCAAGGATGGTTTATCGCAAACTGGGAAATATAATCCCATTGATAGACTTCATCTGGCATTTTGAAATTGCCATAATGAAGCAATATGGTGCTCCTCGTACATCTCCTGGACCTAAGAGACTGTCTTCTGGAATTGCAAAGGATTCTGTGCTGTACAATGGTGAGCAGCACTGGACCAAGGAAGGAGACCAGCGTCACTCAAGATGCCGCGAATGTTCTTGACGCACAAAATACATTTGCAATATGTGTTCTGTACCTCTTCATCCAAAACGCATGTTGCCCTATCATAAAATATCTCAGTAGTGCATAATGAACAACAGACTGAAATCATTTGAAGCTATATAGGGATAACCTTCGTACAAGAAAAATAGAATAGTGTGGATATGCAACTCATGCAATATTTTCAAGTATTTTTTTTCTTTTATATTATGAATCAGTAAGAATTTGGAGTTTTTATTGTAACAGGCAAGATTAGTGATGATAATTATTAGAGATAATGAAGTTATGTTTGAAATACTTAGGTTTAATGTAAAATTATATTGTATGTCAAAAACAAAGATTTTGTGCATTCAAAGTGGCTAGTGGCAGTAAGATATGCTATGTGATTGAATTTTTTATGTACTATAATTCAGATAGAATTTGCAGTTCTTTTCATGAAAGGCATGATTAGTAATGATAATTACTAAGTATGATAAAGGGATACTTAAAATACTTATGTTTGTTAAAAAATCTATATGTTATGTCTAGAATAGAAAGATTTTGTTCATTCAAGTGCCTAGTGGCAGCAAAAGCTGCCATCAAATAAATCATACTTAAGAAAGGAATTTTTTTATGGTGATGATTTTATGTTGAAAGTAGACCAAATTAAAGTATTTTCTGTGAATATGGTGTTTTTAAAACCAATAGATAATTCTCGTCCTTAATGGGTTAATGTCCATCTATTATATGTCATTCTCTTAAAATGTCCTGCCCGTGTCCATTTCTTTTTCTTGTTAGAATACCCTCTACTTTAGTTTGCTCTCGTAACCATGTTGTGCTCTTTCTTTCTCTTTATGTTATTCCCATCATTATTCTTTCCATAGTTCTTTGAGTTATAACTAGCTTAGGTAAGGCTCCAAGTTTCTGATGTGTAAGTTAAAAAAAGATTATATACATATATGCAGTATATATATTGGTATTAACTACATGCAATTATATAATTATATTCATGATATATAACAGTTGAAAGTTATCAATTTTAAGTCCATTATAAAAAAATTATATAAGGAAACTAGTAAATTTTGATGTAGTAAAAATAGTAAGAAAAATTAATCTAGAATTGTATAGGATAAACAACATGGAAATAATAGATCCATAAATGTCAGTGGGTGTCGGTTATTGTTATTCACAAGGGGTTATAGCTACGGGCAAATTAAGCAATTGAAAAAAGAATATAGGTTTATTTATCTACTTAGCGGTTTTCAACCATCGCAGTGGGGGCTTGTGACATGATGCTCGCAGTAGCCAAAATATTACTTTACCTGTAAATTTAATGATTTCTCTAAGCCCACTAAAAACTGACCAATGTTTTTCTATGCGATCCATTTTATTCAAGAACCTAGTGGTAAGAAGCTACTGTACTTGTTTTCAAACTGATGTTTACCCCTTTTTATTTTCCAACAGGTATTCCAGGATTACATTCGCTGCTCGGAGCACAAACCGTTCGATCCCCTGACCCACGAAGGAGTTTGGAGACAGCTCACCGTCAGGACGGCATCCCACGACGATGTTCTCGTAGCCGTTGTGGTCAGTATAGAAGTGTATCGGTTTTAAAGCCGGAGAGGATAGGTTTAAAACTTGCAGTGGAGTTTGGGTCCGTTTGTATTAAAGCAATCCTGACCCCTTTTGACTAAGTGATCTGGGTCAGGAATAATCTTGGGGTAAACCACTCGCTAAAGGGAAATCTCAAAGTACTGTATTGAAGTTCGTCGCTGTAAGGGGACAGTAGTGACCTCTATAAATCTGTGTATTGTCTTTGCTCCTAACCTGGTGTATTGTCTTTGCACCTAACCTGGTGCATTGTCTCTGCACCTAACTTGGTTTATTGTGTTTGCGCCTAACCTGGTCCATTGTCTTTCAACTTAACAGGGGTCCTTCATCCTCTTGCAACTCTACATTTTATAAGTCTCAACATTTGTTCCCTTCTTATTACTGCAGTTCTCATTCAACCTCATTAAACTTTAACTTCGTAGTATACTTTACTCCTCAATTGGTCTCCCAGGCCCTGGCCCTAGATGAGGTTCCATATATCCATGCTTCTGAATTATATTAAAGTCAAAAGTTCTCTACTCTAAGTCTGAGAAATTTTTGGGTATTTTTGCATTGCAATATTTCATATTTAGCCGTGGGTGAAGTAATAGATAATCTATCTCATTCTTTCTCTGTTCATTGATATAATTTTCCTTGCCAAGAGGAAGGCCAAGGTTTGGGTGGATGGATGGAGTGAAGAAAGCTCTTGGTGATAGGAAGATAGATGTGAGAGGCAAGAGAGCGTGCTAGAAATAGGAATGAATGGCGAGCGATTGTGACGCAGTTCTGGTAGGCCCTGCTGCTGCTTCCGATCGCCTTGGATGACTGCGGAGGTAGCAGCAGTAGGGGATTCAGCATTATGAAGCTTCATCTGTGGTGGATAATATGGGAGGGTGGGCTGTGCCACCCTAGCAGTACCAGCCGAACTCGGTTGAGTCCCTCGTCAGGCTGGGAGGAGCGTAGAGAGGAAAGGGCCCCTTTTTTTCCATTTGTATGATGTCGGTAACCCCCAAAATTGGGGGAAGTGCCTTGGTATATGTATGATATATATATCATTATTCTCTCTCAAGGATTTCTTCTACGTCCGCAGATCCATCCGCAAGATTTCTCGGAGGAAGACATCGGCGACCTGAAGCAAGGCATCATAGATTACTTCTAGGACGGGGTCGGCACGTCGGCCGGCGTGACCTCCATCTTCTTCCAGGCGTTTGGGCAGAAGTAAGTCAACAGTTTATTAAAATTAAATGAGTTTAGAGAAGTTCCAGTCATTTGGGCATAAGTAAGTCATGATTTGTAACCATGAAATAATGAGTTGAAATTGTTCAATTGATTTCGAATATTATTACTTTGATTGAAAACAATTCTTGTTTTGTGAAAGTCAAAATTCATCATTTGTTTATTAGATTATTATTATTAAAAGGGAAGACCTTAACCAGCTTACATGAGTCAAGCTCGACTCTGACAGAGCTGGCCGGATTAAATTCTAGAGGTAAAAATACTTATATTGAAGCTAATAATAAAATATAAAATAAATATATGTAAAATATAGGATAAATATAGATTTTTATATGAAAACTTATTGAAATATAAGATTGTTATATAGAACATAGGATAAATAAGATTTTTATATAAAAGGCTATGGTAAATAGAAATTTAAATCTAATTTGTTCCGTAACCGAAATACAAACCACGCTATTTACAAAGGGTATTACTTTTAGCGTAGCTGAAATGGCGAGCCATTAGAATTTAACGAGGGTGTATTACCCCCGCGCTAGTTAGCGGGGGGGTAGGGGAGTGGTAGCTAGCTACCCCTCCTCCCCCTCACACACAGGTGAATACCCACTTTCACTTTTGGCTCGGACTGTGACAGACGTGTCTGTCTTGGTCCTCGCTTGGCAGCCATTGTCTGTTTTGTCTTTACTTAATCGCTTACTTTTCTTTTACTCAATATATATGTAAACATGTTTTCATGTTTGTATATATATTTGAGTATAGAAATAAGTAAGTTTCCTTTTCAGATGTGTGTGTGTAGTGTACGATATCTACGTGGAGGCCTCGGCAGTTAGGCCACCACGGCCTAATTTTATGGGTTGCGATCGAGTTTGACTTCGGTCTTTCTCTCTCTCTCTCTCTTGAGGTCGTTCACCCTTTTACTATGTTTTACTACGCCCTTGTAGCTTCCTTCCCGTGTGGGTGGGGTTGCTACGCCGTACATTTTGTCTCAATTAGTTTATGAATCTAATTGTAGTTGTTAATTTTTCAGCTTGTAGAACGATTCCTTTCGGGGTTTTCGTTTTTTTCTTTAGTGTTCATTCATTTTTAAATTACATAATTACATAGTTACATAATTATAATTGTTATAATTCTGTTTTGGTTACAGCTCTCCTTCCGCGAGTGTAAGTGGTTGTGAGGGCACGTGCCTGTTGTGTAATTCTTGTTCCTTTTCCTCGGGATTCCTCTTCGGAGCCTTCCCGGGGGAATGAATGTGTACTAATATTATTTGTTTTATTTTTTTTTACAGTTACCGATCTAGTTCGTTTCTGTAATATAGCAACGGTGTGAGCTGTCTGGTTGAGTCCTGGGGATTCGGCTGTTGCTGCCTCCCCCCTTGTATTGTCGTCAGGGGCGTGTCGCCTTCTACTGGTAGTACTCCCGTGTCGACGGACAGCTCTCCAGTTCATTTTAGAACAGTCAGGAGGCTTGCCTCCTTGGGCGGATAACTTTCCTTCCGAGGGAAGTTTTTTCCTGTCCAGGCTTGAGCTTTTCCTCTTTTGGGGGGTTCTTCTCTTGCCTTTTTTTCGTGCGACTATGCTCTTGGTGCTGAGCGGTCGCACCTGCAGTTTCGCTCAAGGGGCTGGGCAACTGCAGGAGCTCCTCTTCGGAGGATTGCCCCTCTTAGGTCACTGGCTGACCAGTCTCTTCCACGAAGTGTTTCTCTTTCGTTCGCGAGAGAGTACACTCATAGAGACTCCTCTTCGGAGGTTTCTTCTGTTGCTGTTGGCCTCCCTCGCCGTAAGGCCCTCCGTCCGCCTCGTCGTAAGGGCCTCTCATCTCCCTATAAGGGTGCTTGAGGCGCCTTTTTGAATCTCCGTTTGCAGCCTACAACTTCTTTTTCTCGATCTTCCGTCTTGGTGCAGATGGACAGCAGTCTAATCTCGTCTTCCGACGGGCAACGGTCTTCCCGACGGACAACGGTCTTCCCGACGGACAGCGGTCTTCCGACGGACATCAGTCTCCCGGCGGACAACGATCCCTTCGGGGCAAAGGGTTGCCCCCACGGGGGTTCTTCCCTTGCGTGTCAGGGTTTCCCTGCGCGCCCTTCTGTTCGTCAGCGCTCTCCTGTTCGTCAGCGCTTTCAAGATGATCTTCCCTGTGGTTCCTGTTACGTGCCCTGTGCGCCCACGTTCGCCCTCGCGATCTAGAACTTCGGTTCAGGTCGGGGTCAAGGACTCTTCTTCTTTGCGCAGGCTTCCACGCGTAGCCTTCTGCTCGTCAGCGATCATCAGCTCGTCAGCGATCATCAGCTCGTCAGCGATCATCAGCTCGCCAGCGATCGTCAGCTCGTCAGCGATCATCAGCTCGCCAGCGATCATCAGCTCGCCAGCGATCTCCAGATCGCCCACGTGTGTTACAGCTGGCACACCAACGTTCTCCAACACTTCTGAAGGAACATGGTTCGCCAGCTACTAGCTCAACTGCGGATGCTGATCGCCATCGCGCGACCCTCAACTGCAGATGCTGACCGCCATCGCGCGACCCTCAACTGCAGATGCTGACCGCCATCGCGCGACCCTCAACTGCAGATGCTGACCGCCATCGCGCGACCCTCAACGGCAGCTGCTGACCGCCATCGCGCGACCCTCAACTGCAGATGCTGACCGCCATCGCGCGACCCTCAACTGCAGATGCTGACCGCCATCGCGCGACCCTCAACTGCAGATGCTGCTCGCCATCGCACAACCCTGAACGATTGCCCGCTTACGCATGCTGCTCCTCATCGCACCACCCTGAACGATCGCCCTCCTGCAGATGCTGATCACCATCGCACCCTTTCACGCGATCATTCACCTGCGCATGCTGCTCGCCATCGCACAACCCTGAACGATTGCCCGCTTACGCATGCTGCTCCTCATCGCACAACCCTGAACGATCGCCCTCCTGCAGATGCTGATCACCATCGCACCCTTTCACGCGATCATTCACCTGCGCATGCTGCTCGCCATCGCACAACCCTGAACGATTGGCCGCTTACGCATGCTGCTCCTCATCGCACCACCCTGAACGATCGCCCTCCTGCAGATGCTGATCACCATCGCACCCTTTCACGCGATCATTCACCTGCGCATGCTGCTCGCCATCGCACAACCCTGAACGATTGCCCGCTTACGCATGCTGCTCCTCATCGCACAACCCTGAACGCTCGCCCTCTTGCGGATGCTGATCACCATCGCACCCTATCACGCGATCATTCACCTACACATGCTGCTCGCCATCGCTTACCGCCAGCGATCTTCTTCACCTACGCGGCAGCACGATCCCTCGCCGTCACGCCCATTCCCCTGCGCGCCCGCGCGATCGCTCGCCTGCGCGCCCGCGCGATCGCTCGCCTCCGCGATCGCTCGCCTGCGCGCCCGCGCGATCGCTCGCCTGCGCGCCCGCGCGATCGCTCGCCTCCGCGATCGCTCGCCTGCGCGCCCGCGCGATCGCTCGCCTGCGCGCCCGCGCGATCGCTCGCCGGCGCGCCCGTGCGATCGCTCGCCGGCGCGCCCGCGCGATCGCTCGCCGGCGCGCCCGCGCGATCGCTCGCCGGCGCGCCCGCGCGACCGCTCGCCTGCGCGCCCGCGCGACCACTCGCCTGTGCGCCCGCGCGACCATTCGCCTTTGCGCGACCGTTCGCCCTCGCGCGACCATAGTTCGCGGCGAATTCCACAGCCGGTGGTAGCAGCAGGGACGCGTGCTCCTAGGCGGCACTCGGGATCACCTCCATCCAAGCACAGGTTGGTAGTGCAGGATGAAGACAGGTCAGTACAGCATTCTTCCCACCTTCTTTTCAGGCAGGAACCGTCGTGTCCTCTCCAAAGGATCGCCCGATCCCTTTCACCTTAGCGAGGATTTCGGACTCTGTGTCCTTGGAGCAGCAGACATGGTTTGATCCGCTGGCACGGGCGTTAATGAGGGTTATGAAACCAGCACTCACCGGCCAGGGTAACAAACCAGCGGCTGTCTCTCCTACGCTGAAGAGAAAGAGAGGAGTGGACTTCGTGGTGACTTCCCCCAGGGCGAAGTTGGTTCCCAAGAGGTCGGTCTCGAGGGTCCCCTCTCCTGCACGAGTACTCTCCCCTTCTCCCGCCCTGGAAGGATTTTTGGCGGGGGGGCTTTCCGTTGAAGATTTCTCCATCGGACAAGGGGTGACTGCTTACCTCTTCCTCTGGGAGCTTACCAGGTCCTTTCCCTCCTCGGTTACGGCCCGAGGTTTGGTTCAAGGAAGCTACAGGAAGATCAAGGGTACTTTCCTCCTCTCGAGCTCAGGCACCTTGGCCTTTCGTCGTTAAGTATCTACTTGCGGACAAGCTCGATGTTTTACCATCTGGACGCACTGACTGAAGGCTTCCTTCGGGTGTCTCATCTGTGGAGGTCAACGACCTCAGACACCCTTCCATCCTTGAGAAGAGTTTTGTCTTTGCCCAAGGACAGAGACTTAAACATCTGCTGTGCGGAGTAAATCGACTTCCGGTTTCACTCCTCCAAGGCGCTTTCTTCCAGACTCTGCAGGGCTCCAGCTCCCTTTTCTTTCAACCACGTCGGCCTAAGTTATCGGCTACGACAACTGGGACAAGGTGTCCAATTGCAGTTTCCTCCTGTCAGGAACAGATGGCACGGGAGACTCCCCCGGGGGGGCATAGTCCTAAAAGGAGTTCACGAACTCTAGGATTGCAGGTTTTTTCGCTGGGAGGATGCTTAAGGTTACTCATCCGAATGACAGCTTCCCGATGCCCATTCCCGCACAATCTCTGTGAGTAGCCAAGGATATCGCGCCTGCCGTCTCTGTCAGCGAATTCAGTGTCTCTGAACCTCTATGCCATAGCATCAGCAGAGTTGCCCGGTTGGGCAGAATGATCCATACCTTAGGCGAAGGTCTTCCTTAGGATCATCGACGGCTTTACCCCCGGCCCCCTCAGTCGATCCTTTCTTGTAAGGAAGGATCTGAGAGGGGATGTCCATAGTCGACCTCTCAGCCCTGATCAAGTTTGTCGAACAAACTTCGGCCAGCGTAGACCAGCAGAATCGATCAGACTGGTAACGAGGCGACAGGACTCCTTTAACCCTGGATCGGAAGGACGGGTACTTTCAGTTTCCATTCCATCCATCTTCCAGGGTGCTCGTTGAATTCAGCCTAAACTGCAAGTATTCCTGCTTATGATGCAGTGTGGCTATCCCGCCGTGGCATAGCAGGTTTGTTTCCCCAGAGAACTCTCCCTGCCTTCCTCTTGGCCGCTCAGGTGCAGACTTCCGCCTCCTCTGCTGTTTGGAGGGCTGGTCAACTCCGGTAGGCTCGGGTTTCGACCTTCTTCAGCGCCGGGAAAAGCTTCCGAATGCTGACCATGAGTGTGGGCTCATGGTATTTTGCTTGGAGCCTTCTCTTCCTCTGCCTCAACATCTGGAGTATCTGGCCATGATATTGAGTCAACCGCCTTACCACGTTGGAAACCCCGCTTCTCGTCCGTCCAGCGAGGTTAAGCAACGTCGGCACTTGGATGGGTGACCACCTGGGGACGCCAGATTCTGTTACCACATCCTCCGAGCCTTCCTTTCGGTTGACTGTGGCAAGACTGAGGAGAGTCGCAGTACCTGTTCTCAGTCAAGCAGAGTTTTCAGCCCTACCTTGGAACGTTTCCTAGTTCTTCTTTCCTCATTGACCCGTTTATAGTCCGAACGGTCGCCTCAGGATAAGTTCCATGTGGGGCGATCCAAGTTCCGGTGGCTTCAGGCAATGTTTAACCGGACTCCCTGGCCCTATGGGACCAGCGGAACTATTAAACCTGCAATGGGTGTTGACCTATGGAGCCTCTTGATGGTAGTAGATATTCTCGTCCTTTCCCCACATTCTTGATGCGGTTCTCGGACTCGTCAAAGGAAAGGGGGGGGGGCATGTTCCGGTCCAGGCCTATGGTCAAGACCTGAAGGATACCTCTCCATCATTCAGGCAGGCTTAAGGGCCTTAGTCTGGCCCCTCTTCAGTCCTACCGCTCCTGCCAAGTCGCCCCGTTGCGTGTCGACTTCATGCTAACCAGCAGGGGACGCATTTTCACACCTTCACATCTTGCAGTAGAGATACCGGGATGATTGAGATTCTCTCAATTCCACCATCGGCTCTCTCATTCCAGGCAGGGGAATGTTTCTCTCAGACTATCCAAGCAGAGCCTCATAGAGAGAGTGTACCTAGGGGTCTTTGACCTTGGGTAACCAGCAAGTGCTGATCTGGGGGACCTGATCGCGACAGCTTGGAACCTCAAGCTTCCGCTAGTTTTCCCCCCAGTCTCAGACCCCGAGACTCTGGCAAGATGCATTCCGGTGATGGTGGGACAACTTCGACGCCTGCGTCTTCCCTCCTTTTTGTCTGCGGACAATGGGTCTCAACAAAACCAGGTTGTCTGTCAACCTTTCAATGGGAGAGCTCCACTGGGACTATGCGCAGAACGGTTTCTGGACCCTCTGCTTCCCCTGACGGAACTCCCGGGAGAGCTTCTCCCACGGCGCAGGCTACTCAAGCAACCACACTGCGACATCTCTCCCGAACCGGGGCGTCGCTTCGGCTTCATGCCTGGAGACACTACGCTTCCTCCTCTAGAAGAGACAACCCGCTACAGTCGCGGTACGGAGGTCGCGTCATCTGCGATAGTCATCCACAGGGGTCTCCCAGGCAAAGTGAAGAGTCTAAGGTGGTTGGTGCCGTGGGAGATATACCTCTTCCCGTGAGGCCTCTTCTCCAGCAATAACGGTCTTATTGCCTTTCGGCGGGAGGAAACTCCTTTCCGCTCTTGGCAATGAAGCCTGTCGCTCAGCCTTTCCCTGACCTTCAGGCTTAAAGGAATAACTTTTTCCTGCCCGCTGGATCTATTCTCGCTCATGCGAAGCTACGATCGTCCCTGCCCTAGTCGGAGGAAGACCTCCAACTTGGAGCATGGCTCGGACTTTTAGTCCTTTAAGAGATCTTCTCAAGACCCTTTTACGACAGGCCTCGGATTGTATTCCGCCTTGGGTCTTCTGCTCACTCTGGCCACGGCCAGTGTGTAAGCAATCTTCTTGGTCTCTTACTACTCCCCCCCTTTCTAAGGAAGAGGGGAAGGCAACATTCAGGCTCGCTCCTGAGTTGTTGGCTAGACTCAGAATCTGAGGGTCCCGACCCTTCGGTCCGATTCATTCAAGATTTTGAGTCTCCATTCTGTGTCTGATGTCCCAAGACCTTCTCTTTCTTGCCAGTACAGGAATCGAGAGGTTAGCGCTGGGAACAGCTGCAGTTTGGCCTCAGTTGCAGCCGATTTGGGAACACAAGGAGGACATGGGGGGAGAGTCACCAGTACACCTCTTCAGCCCGGACTCAAGGACATTCATCTCGACCTGTCTTCAGACCCTCCCCCGTCACGTCTCCCTACAGCACGATGTTGGATACATCGCAACGTCCCTCGCCTTCGAGTAATACTACTCTGTGACGCAGGTGCTACAAGCTGGAGTCTGGAAGCGTCTGATGACCTTCGCAGCCCGCTTCCTGCAGGGCGTGACCCACAGGAGTCTCGATACGTTTTCTATCGCTCTGTGGTGGCTACACAACAGCTGGTCTAACCTCAGGCTCCTTTTTGGACAGGTAGCAGAAGGTTGAGGGCATTGTTATCAGGTTTTAGTCTGCATGAACGAAAGAAGTATGTCTGGCCCTTACTTCTTTCTTCATCATCCCCTCTACGGGGAAGCAGCATCCTGGTCTCTGCATAGCTGACCTCGAACCTCTGCAGGTAAACCATGCTTCCTTGTGTTCCGAGTATTGAGTCAATACTGTCGCGTCCCCCATACCCTGACGAGGTGGTATTGGGAACGTCCTAACCCAGAGTTCCTTCTGGAACTCCAGGTCAACTGCCTAAGACGGGTCACACTTCTTCCTTCACACACAAGCTTACGTAGGCCACATGGTTCCTTGCGGTGCAAGGAACTTGTGAGGTGCAGGGACTCCTTTTCTCGAGTGCGACTCACTCGGATTCTGAGTCCCCGGGTAAAGCCAAAGCCAGTATGGCTGGGGACTTTCCACCCTTCCTAAGGGATAAGTCACCCTTTGTAAATAGCGTGGTTTGTATTTCGGTTACGGAACAAATGACAAATTCGAAGATAATTTGTATTTTTCCTAACCATACAAACCTTAGCTATTTACACATATTTGCCCGCCAGCCCTGTCCCCCAAGACAAGTCCTACCTCTAAGTGAAAGTGAGTATTCACCTGTGTGTGAGGGGGAGGAGGGGTAGCTAGCTACCACTCCCCTACCCCCCCGCTAACTAGCGCGGGGGTAATACACCCTCGTTAAATTCTAATGGCTCGCCATTTCAGCTACGCTAAAAGTAATACCCTTTGTAAATAGCTAAGGTTTGTATGGTTAGGAAAAATACAAATTATCTTCGAATTTGTCATGTATAAAATTTTCTCAAAAAAGTTTTAAATCTTGAAAACCAAAGTTCCTAGCGTCTGATGAACCTAAAACTTATATCGACAAAATATAAATATCTCTATTTAAAACTTTACAATTATGTTGTAATGTCTCGGACATGGTATTGGTCAAATGAGAAATTATTGTAAAGTCAAGTTATTGGAGTGTAGGTGTTGTTATTATTATTATTATTATTATTATTATTATTATTATTATTATTAGCTAAGCTACAACCCTAGTTGGAAAAGCAAGATGCTATAAGCCCAAGGGCTCCAACAGGGAAAAATAGCCCAGCGAGGAAAGAAAATAAGGAAAAAAATGCATATAAGTAATGAACAATTAAAATGAAACATTTTAAGCTACAACCCTAGTTTGAAAAGCAAGATGCTATAAGCCCAAGGGCTCCAACAGGGAAAAATACCCCAGCGAGGAAAGGAAATAAGGAAAAAAAATAGACTATATCAAAGTAATGAACAATTATAATAAGACATTTTAAAAAGAAAAGGCTCCAACAGGGAAAAATAGCCCAGTGTGGAAAGCAAATAAGGAAAAAAAATAGACTGAGTAGTGAACAATTATGAGATATTTTAAAAACATACATTTTAATAATACAAGAAGTATTGAACAATTAAAATAAGATATTTTAAATAACGTTTTATTCTGATTTCAGAGAACCGGGTCCGAAAGATATCGAGTTCGAGCATCTGTGGGGGGAGGAGTACATCACCGAGACGGTCCTCGGCAAGACGCTCCACATCTCCTGCGAGTCCTTCTTCCAGGTACGTAACGCCCGAGAGATATCTCTGCACGTTGACTCGTTGATTTCAGGTGTTGAGATGCGACGAGTGAGAATTTTCAATACAGGTCCTCAGCTTACAAATTTGATGGTTTTTAAGAAGCCGGTTGTATGTCAAATTGCTTGTAGATACCTTCTTCTTCTTCTTCTTTGTCTGCATCTTTTCCCACTTCTATGTGGGGTCGATGTTTCTGGTCAGCTTTCTCCATCTACCTCTGTCCCACACTTCATCACCGGTTAATCCCTTTGATCGAAGGTCATCCTTGATACAGTCCATCCACCTTCGCTTTGGTCTCCCTCTCCTTCTCGTTCCCTGTACCTCCATTTCCATCACTCTCCTTCCAATATACTGTTCATCTCTTCTCATGACATGACCATATCACCTCAGTCTACTTTCTTGGATCTTATCTGATAGTTCTCTAACTCCTGTGGTACCCCTAATTACCTCATTCCGTATCTTATCTCTCCTTGTCACCCCTCACATCCATCTCAACATTCTCATGCTGTGTTACACTTGACTGGCATGAAGTGCAAAGACACGACTGTTGAATAACACTGTATACAGATATAATTGTAGATATAATTTTATTAAATTTTGGCTTAGGGTAGGCCTAATCTGAAATCCATGCCTATGATTTCCAGCTGCAAAATTCAACGAAGTCTCGTTTTACACAAATTGAATTTCAGGTTATTAAATTATCATTTGTTCCGTAACCGAAATACAAACCACGCTATTTACAAAGGGTATTACTTTTAGCGTAGCTGAAATGGCGAGCCATTAGAATTTAACGAGGGTGTATTACCCCCCCGCGCTAGTTAGCGGGGGGGGGTAGGGGAGTGGTAGCTAGCTACCCCTCCTCCCCCTCACACACACGTGAATACTCACTTTATCTTTTGGCTCGGACTGTGACAGACGTCTCTGTCTTGGTCCTCGCTTGGCAGCCATTGTCTGTTTTGTCTTTACTTAATCGCTTACTTTTCATTTACTCAATATATATGTAAACATGTTTTCATGTTTGTATATATATTTGAGTATAGAAATAAGTAAGTTTCCTTTTCAGATGTGTGTGTGTAGTGTACGATATCTACGTGGAGGCCTCGGCAGTTAGGCCACCACGGCGTATTTTATGGGTGGCGATCGAGTTTGACTTATGTCTTTCTCTCTCTCTCTCTCTCTCTCTCTTGAGGTCGTTCACCCTTTTACTACGTGTTACTACGCCCTTGTAGCCTAGCTTCCTTTCTGTGTGGGGGGTTGCTACGCCGTACGTTTGTATCAATTAGTTATGAATCTAATTGTAGTTGTTTTTTGTTTAGAACGATTCCTTTCGGGGTTTTCGTTCTTTCTTTAGTGTTCATTCATTTTTAAATTACATAATTACATAGTTACATAATTATAATTGTTATAATTCTGTTTTGGTTACAGCTCTCCTTCCGCGAGTGTAAGTGGTTGTGAGGGCACGTGCCTGTTGTGTAATTCTTGTTCCTTTTCCTCGGGATTCCTCTTCGGAGCCTTCCCGGGGGAATGAATGTGTACTAATATTATTTGTTTTATTTATTTACAGTTACCGATATAGTTCGTTTCTGTAATATAGCAACAGTGTGAGCTGTCTGGTGGAGTCCTGGGGATTCGGCTGTTGCTGCCTCCCCCCTTGTATTTTCGTCAGGGGCGTCTCTCCTTCTACTGGTAGTACTCCCGTGTCGACGGACAGCTCTCCAGTTCATTTTAGAACAGTCAGGAGGCTTGCCTCCTTGGGCGGATAACTTTCCTTCCGAGGGAAGTTTTTCCTGTCCAGGCTTGAGTTTTTCCCCTTTTGGGGGGTTCTTCTCTTGCCTTTTTTTCGTGCGACTATGCTCTTGGTGCTGAGCGGTCGCACCTGCAGTTTCGCTCAAGGGGCTGGGCAACTGCAGGAGCTCCTCTTCGGAGGATTGCTCCTTTTAGGTCACTGGCTGACCAGTCTCTCCTACGAAGTGTTTCTCTTTCGTTCGCGAGAGAGTACACTCATAGAGACTCCTCTTCGGAGGTTTCTTCTGTTGCCGTTGCTATTGGCCTCCCTCGCCGTAAGGCCCACCGTCCGCCTCGTCGTAAGGGCCTCTCATCTCCCTATAAGGGTGCTTGAGGCGCCTTTTTGGATCTCCGTTTGCAGCCTACAACTCCTTTTTTTCGATCTTCCGCCTTGGTGCAGATGGACAGCAGTCTGATCTCGTCTTCCGACGGGCAACGGTCTTCCCGACGGACAACGGTCTGCCCGACGGACAGCGGTCTTCCGACGGACATCAGTCTCCCGGCGGACAACGATCCCTTCGGGGCAAAGGGTTGCCCCCACGGGGGTTCTTCCCTTGCGTGTCAGGGTTTCCCTGCGCGCCCTTCTGCTCATCAGCGCTCTCCTGTTCGTCAGCGCTTTAAAGATGATCTTCCCTGCGGTTCCTGTTGGTTCCTGTTACGTGCCCTGTGCGCCCACGTTCGCCCTCGCGATCTAGAACTTCGGTTCAGGTCGGGGTCAAGGACTCTTCTTCTTTGCGCAGGCTTCCACGCGTAGCCTTCTGCTCGTCAGCGATCATCAGCTCGTCAGCGATCATCAGCTCGTCAGCGATCATCAGCTCGTCAGCGATCATCAGCTCGCCAGCGATCATCAGCTCATCAGCGATCTCCGGATCGCCCATGTGTGTTACAGCCGGCGCGCCAACGTTCTCCAACACTTCTGAAGGAACATGGTTCGCCAGCTACTAGCTCACCTGCGCATGCTGATCACCATCGCGCGACCCTCAACTACGGATGCTGATCGCCATCGCGCAACCCTCAAACTGCGGATGCTGATCGCCATCGCGCGACCCTCAAACTGCGGATGCTGATCGCCATCGCGCGACCCTCAAACTGCGGATGCTGATCGCCATCGCGCGACCCTCAAACTGCGGATGCTGATCGCCATCGCGCGACCTTCAAATTGCGGATGCTGATCGCCATCGCGCGACCCTCAACTGCGGATGCTGATCGCCATCGCGCGACCTTCAAACTGCGGATGCTGATCACCATCGCGCTACCCTCAACTGCGGATGCTGATCGCCATCGCGCGACCCTCACCTGCGGATGCTGATCGCCATCGCGCGACCCTCAACTGCGGATGCTGATCGCCATCGCACGACCCTCAACTGCGGATGCTGATCGCCATCGCACGACCCTCAACTGCGGATGCTGATCGCCATCGCGCGACCGCACACCTGCGGATGCTGATCACCATCGCTCAACCCTGCGCATGCTGATCACCATCGCGCGACCCTCAACTGCGTATGCTGTTCGCCATCACGCGATCGCCCACCTGCAGAGGCTGTTCGCCATCGCGCGACCACCAACCTGCGCATGCTGATCGCCATCGCGAGACCCTGGCATGCTGACCACCATCGCGAGACCCTGGCATGCTGACCACCATCGCGCGACCCTGGCATGCTGACCACCATCGCGCGACCCTGCGCATGCTGATCACTGCTCGCGATCGCTCACCTTCACACGATCGCTCACCTGCGCATACTGCTCGACCATCGCGTCGGCATATCACAACACCATCACCAACCTGTGAGTTAGCGCTCACCACCGATCGCTTGTTGATCCATATCGCCAGCAGTCCTCCTCGCCCACGCGGCAGCGCGTTTCCTCGCCATCGCGCTAACGCTTGCGTTCGCCGCCTCGGACTCGCTCGCCTGCGCGCCCGCTCGCCTGCGCGCCCGCGCGACCGCTCGCCTGCGCGCCCGTGCAACCGCTCGCCCGTACAACCGCACGACCACTCGCCCGTGCAACCGCACGGCCACGCTCATGCTCTCCAATGTTCGCCCACGCGTGAACCAACGGTTTTTTTCCATCGCGCAGACGGATGATGTTCCGTCGCGCGAACCTACAGTGTTTCTTCGCACAAATGTCGGCTTATTTTCTTGCAGTATCCATTGCTCGTCTATGGGTTATCGCCCGCCGACCACCAGGAATTCCCGTCGCGCGAGCTCCAGAGCAATTGCGACCACGATTCCCAATGGGGTTTTCGCAGCATGACCAGCCTGGCGAGTTCTTCTGGAGCGTATTTCCAGAACACTGTCTCACCCCGTAAACACAGAGCATGGCACTTGCAGAATAGGAGAAACTTAAGAGAGATCTGAACAACACTCCTCTATTCCTGAACCTGGGTTAGCCCTTCCCCGTCATTCCCTGGAAGGATTTTTGGGGGGGGGGGGGGGGGCTTTCCGTTCGAGATTTCTCCATCGGACAAGGGGTGACTGCTTACCTCTTCCTCTGGGAGCTTACCAGGTTCTTTCCCTCCTCGGTTACGGCCCGAGGTTTGGTTCAAGGAAGCTACAGGAAGATCAAGGGTACTTTCCTCCTCTCGAGCTCAGGCACCTTGGCCTTTCGTCGTTAGTATCTAACTTGCGGACAAGCTCGATGTTGTACCATCTGGACGCGCTGACTGAGGGCTTCCTTCGGGTGTCTCATCTGTGGAGGTCGACGACCTCAGACACCCTTCCATCCTTGAGAAGAGTTTGTTTGTGCCCAAGGACAGAGACTTAGACAGCTGCTGTGCGGAGTAAATCGACTTCCGGTTTCACTCCTCCAAGGCGCTTTCTTCCAGACTCTGCAGGGCTCCAGCGCCTTTTCTTTCAACCACGTCGGCCTAAGTTATCGGCTACGACAACTGGGACAAGGTGTCCAATTGCAGTTTCCTCCTGTCAGGAACAGATGGCACGGGAGACTCCCCCGGGGGGGCATAGTCCTAAAAGGAGTTCACGAACTCTAGGATTGCAGGTTTTTCGCTGGGAGGATGCTTAAGGTTACTCATCCGAATGACAGCTTCCCGATGCCCATTCCCGCATATTCTCTGTGAGTAGCCAAGGATATCGCGCCTGCCGTCTCTGTCAGCGAATTCAGTGTCTCTGAACCTCTATGCCATAGCGTCAGCAGAATTGCCCGGTTGGGCAGAATGATCCATACCTTAGGCGAAGGTCTTCCTTAGGATCATCGACGGCTTCACCCCCGGCCCCCTCAGTCGATCCTTTCTTGTAAGGAAGGATCTGAGAGGGGATGTCCACAGTCGACCTCTCAGCCCAGATCAAGTTTGTCGAACAAACTTCGGCCAGCAGAATCGATCAGACTGGTAACGAGGCGACAGGACTCCTTAAAATCCCTGGATCGGAAGGACGGGTACTTTCAGTTTCCATTCCATCCATCTTCCAGGGTGCTCGTCGAATTCAGCCTAGTCTGCAAGTATTCCTGCTTATGATGCAGTGTGGCTATCCCGCCGTGGCATAGCAGGTTTGTTTCCCCAGAGAACTCTCCCTGCCTTCCTCTTGGCCGCTCAGGGGCAGGCTTCCGCTCCCTCTGCTGTTTGGAGGGCTGGTCAACTCCTGTAGGCTCGGGTTTCGACCTTCTTCAGCGCCGGGACAAGCTTCCGGATGCTTACCAGGAGTGTGGGCTCATTGTATTTTGCTTGGAGCCTTCTCTTCCTCTGCCTCAACATCTGGAGTATCTGGCCATGATATTGAGTCAACCGCCTTACCACATTGGAAACCCCGCTTCTCGTCCATCCAGCAAGGTTAAGCAACGTCGGTACTTGGATGGGTGACCACCTGGGGACGCCAGATTCTGTTACCACATCCTCCGAGCCTTCCTTTCGGTTGACTGTGGCAAGACTGAGGAGAGTCGCAGTACCTGTTCTCAGTCAAGCAGAGCTTTCAGCCCTACCTTGGAACGTTTCCTAGTTCTTCTTTCCTCATTGACCCGTCTATAGTCCGAACGGTCGCCTCAGGATAAGTTCCATGTGGGGCGATCCAAGTTCCGGTGGCTTCAGGCATGTTTAACCGGACTCCCTGGCCCTATGGGACCAGCGGAACTATTAGACCTGCAATGGGTGTTGACCTATGGAGCCTCTTGATGGTAGTGGATATTCTCGTCCTTTCCCCACATTCTTGATGCGGTTCTCGGACTCGTCAAAGGAAAGGGGGGGGGCGCATGTTCCGGTCCAGGCCTATGGTCAAGACCTGAAGGATACCTCTCCATCATTCAGGCAGGCTTAGGGACCTTAGTCTGGCCCCTCTTCAGATCCTACAGCTACTGCCGAGTGTCCCCGTTGCGCGTCGACTTCATTCTAACCAGCAGGGGACGCATTTTCACACCTTCACATCTTGCAGTAGAGATACCGGGATGATTGAGATTCTCTCAATACCACCATCGGCTCTCTCATTCCAGGCAGGGGAATGTTTCTCTCAGACTATCCGAGCAGAGCCTCATAGAGAGAGTGTACCTAGGGGTCTTTGACCTTGGGTAACCAGCAAGTGCTGGTCTGGGGGACCTGATCGCGACAGCTTGGAACCTCAAGCTTCCGCTAGTCTTCCCCCCAGTCTCAGTCCCCGAGACACTGGCAAGATGCATTCCGGTGATGGTGGGACAACTTCGACGCCTGCGTCTTCCCTCCTTTTTGTCTGCGGACAATGGGCCTCAACAAGACCAGGTTGTCTGTCAACCTTTCAATGGGAGAGCTCCACTGGGACTACGCGCAGAACGGTTTCTGGACCCTCTGCTTCCCCTGACGGAACTCCCGGGAGAGCTTCTCCCACGGCGCAGACTACTCAAGCAACCACACTGCGACATCTCTCCCGAACCGGGACGTCGCTTCGGCTTCATGCCTGGAGACAATACGCTTCCTCCTCTAGAAGAGACAACCCGCTACAGTCGCGGTACGGAGGTCGCGTCATCTGCGATAGTCATCCACAGGGGTCTCCCAGGCAAAGTGAAGAGTCTAAGGTGGTTGGTGCCGTGGGAGATACACCCCTTCCCTTGAGGCCTCTTCTCCAGCAATAACAGTCTTATTGCCTTTCGGCGGGAGGAAACTCCTTTCGCTCTCGGCAATGAAGCCTGTCGCTCAGCCTTTCCCTGACCTTCAGGCTTAAAGGGATAACTTTCCTGCCCGCTGGATCTATCCTCGCTCAAGCGAAGCTACGATCGTCCCTGCCCTAGTCGGAGGAAGACCTCCAACTTGGAGCATGGCTCGGACTTTTAGTCCTTTAAGAGATCTTCTCAAGACCCCTTTTACGACAGGCCTCGGATTGTATTCAGCCTTGGGTCTTCTGCTCACTCTGGCCACGGCCAGTGTGTAAGCAATCTTCTTGGTCTCTTACTACTCCCCCCTTTCTAAGGAAGAGGGGAAGGCAACATTCAGGCTCGCTCCTGAGTTGTTGGCTAGACTCAGAATCTGAGGGTCCCGGCCCTTCGGTCCGATTCATTCAAGATTTCGAGTCTCCATTCTGTGTCTGATGTCCCAAGACCTTCTCTTTCTTGCCAGTAAGGAATCGAGAGGTTAGCGCTGGGAACAGCTGCAGTTTGTCCTCAGTTGCAGCCGATTTGGGAACACAAGGAGGACATGGGGGGAGAGTCACCAGTATACCTCTTCAGCCCGGACTCAAGGACATTCATCTCGTCCTGTCTTCAGACCCTCCCCCGTCATGTCGCCCTACAGCACGATGTTGGATACATCGCAACGTCCCTTGTCTTCAAGTAATACTACTCTGTGACGCAGGTGCTACAAGCTGGAGTCTGGAAGTGTCTGATGACCTTCGCAGCCCGCTTCCTGCAGGGCGTGACCCACAGGAGTCTCGATACGTTTTCTATCGCTCTGCGGTGGCTACACAACAGCTGGTCTAACCTCAGGCTCCCTTTTGGACAGGTAGCAGAAGGTTGAGGGCATTGTTATCAGGTTTTAGTCTGCATGAACGAAAGAAGTATGTCTGGCCCTTACTTCTTTCTTCATCATCCCCTCTACGGGGAAGCAGCATCCTGGTCTCTGCATAGCTGACCTCGAACCTCTGCAGGTAAACCATGCTTCCTTGTGTTCCGAGTATCGAGTCAATACTGTCGCGTCCCCCATACCCTGACGAGGTGGTATTGGGAACGTCCTAACCCAGAGTTCCTTCTGGAACTCCAGGTCAACTGCCTAGGACGAGTCACACTTCTTCCTTCACACACAAGCTTACGTAGGCCACATGGTTCCTTGCGGAGCAAGGAACTTGTGAGGTGCAGGGACTCCTTTTCTCGAGTGCGATTCACTCGGATTCTGAGTCCCCGGGTAAAGCCAAAGCCAGTATGGCTGGGGACTTTCCACCCTTCCTAAGGGATAAGTCACCCTTTGTAAATAGCGTGGTTTGTATTTCGGTTACGGAACAAATGACAAATTCGAAGATAATTTGTATTTTTCCTAACCATACAAACCTTAGCTATTTACACATATTTGCCCGCCAGCCCTGTCCCCCAAGACAAGTCCTACCTCTAAGTGAAAGTGAGTATTCACGTGTGTGTGAGGGGGAGGAGGGGTAGCTAGCTACCACTCCCCTACCCCCCCGCTAACTAGCGCGGGGGTAATACACCCTCGTTAAATTCTAATGGCTCGCCATTTCAGCTACGCTAAAAGTAATACCCTTTGTAAATAGCTAAGGTTTGTATGGTTAGGAAAAATACAAATTATCTTCGAATTTGTCATTTTTAAATATTTAACTTAGCCGGTGAATATATAATAGCTGCTACTCAGCGGCTCGACAGAAAACACACTCAAAAACTCGCGAGCGATCGCTATGAAGGTTGCGGGTGTGCCCACCAGCGCCACTATCGGCCAGATACCACTCTTGCATGTAAACAAACCCTTCAATTCTTCTCTGTCGACCTTGACGACAAGACGTATCATTACTCGCTGTAGAACCTGGATTTTTTTCTCAAATTTTTTGGTGAAGTTCTTCATTTTGGTTTGAGCTTTCGCAGTGCAGCTGTTTTATCTTCATCTAAAATCTTGAACTCGTTTTTGGATAGATTTAATTTTTGATGACAAGAGAGAGAGTATGGACTTTCTTTGACTTTTAAATGGCCGACTCTTCCCTTAGACGGAAGTGTGTTTTAGGCTTTTAGCAATTATCTTATCACGTTATAAATTAATTATAGATTTTCCTCTATATATTTTATATCTCAACCGCCTTTATTAGGCCTCTTCGATTAGCTTTCCATTTATAATAAACATCAAAATAAATTTTAATGATTTGTTTATATGCGACCTTTCCTGAGAGTAGGCGGTCCTAACTTGGAAACCGAAGTTAAACAACGTTGAGCCCTTTTCAATCGTAAATAACTTTTACAGAACTAATGATTTAAAACTTATTAAATGAAATTTTTTTAGTAAATATTTTATGAAAGTTTTTTTCTTTGAATAGTCTTCGTACTGTTTCAAAGATGAACTAACGTTTAGTTTATTTATGCTACGCAGTTTGCGCTCTTTGTTACGATAGAGAGAGAGAGTATCACGGTTTCACTTTGCAGAAAGAGTAAATCGATTCTGACGTTTTGTTCATTTTTCTTTCAAAGCTTAAATGTTTTAAATACTATTTTAAAGGAACTTTTTAATTGAAAAACCTTTCAGTTTTTTCCTTTGGTCAAATAACCTGTTTATTGACGAAAGGTAAGTGGGCTCTTCTCTTCGGGCGAAATCAAGAGAGAGAGAGAGATAGAGACGGAGAGAGAGAGAGGAGAGAGAACGTTCCGATCTTTATTCTCGTCCCAAGCGTGTAACGTTGTTCTCGAGTCAGCTTTTTACTCTCGTCCCTAGTCTCTGTACGGGGAGAAAGGATAAAACGTTTTTAGTTTTTATTCTCGTCCCAAGGCACTGTACGGTGAGAGATTGAAAACGTAGTTTTGAATGAACTAGTGTTAAGTCTCCTTCCCAGCCACTGATCTTTTTATCTTAAAATATGTTTACTGTTTTTTTTTTGCTTGTTTTAATGTGCTTACATTATACGACTGATTTCGCAATTATAACCTTTTGATGAGGGTAGAATTGCGTGCTTCAGGTAGAAATCAGTTTTATTCATACCTAATGTGAATTGTTAAAAAATTCGATTTCAGTGAAATAAGTGCAAAACAGAAAATCGTAGTGATAAAGTGATATTGCGCAAAGTGTTATCAGTGTTGCGACCGAGGGTTCATCTGTTCGTGCCTGTCGTTCGCCTAGTCCGGGACCTCTTGCAAGCTCCCAAGCCCAAGCCCAGGGGAGAAGTAATGTCGTACGACTTATGGGTTCGAGAGGCCTTGATCAGCGAACAGACATTCCCTCTATGGTATCAGGCGTATCTCACCAAGATCGCCCCTACCATTAGACGAGAGAGACGATTTTCTCCTCGTCATCCGAAGGCTTTTCGCATAAGAAACCGTGGAACAAGGTTTCGAGGCCCTTTAAGCGAAAGTCAGTCCTTTCAGAACAGGTCCAGCGTCCTGGTTTTAACTATTAGGACAGCTCTGACACTATGCAGTCATCGGAAGACTGCTCGCCGCCTAAACAAAAACGTAACACAGGCTCCGAGAGTCTTTATGTAGGCAAGGTTTTGCAGTCACAGACGTTACCCTCGTCTCTTACCGCAACCATTCCCGTTGTTCCTAAATGAGTTGTACGGCAAGACATGCAGAATAAGCTTGCCTCTCTTATGGAAGACTATTCTGCCGATAAGGTTCACGTTGATCCTAGCCGTTTATCTCATCGAGATCCTGGCCTTCAGCCGCCCAAACGAACCTTTGTGCGTCCTGTTGACGTTGGCGTAGCTAAGTCACGTCAGTCACGATATGTAGAGCCTCACTCGATGCGGTCACGTGTTGGCTTTCAGCCGCATTTGGACGTTAGGCTGCTTCCTAATGCTCCTGTTGACGTTCAGGACGTTCGCCAACCAGCGGAGTTGACTTGTTTTGACGCTGAGCGTCAACTACCGCAGTCTAGAGTTGTTTTGACTGCTCAGACTAGGCAGTCAAAACAGTCTCGAGTGGACGCCCAGCGTCCTCCCGCACCTGTTGTTGTTGACAGTTCACAGACTGTTAAGCAGTTACATGACGTTGCGTCCTGGTCCGCTACTAATGCACCAGTGCGTGTGGACTCTGCTTGTCAAGCATTGACACCACGGCAGGTCTCTCCCTTGCTTGAGACTCGGCTATTGTCGGACAAGATTCCTTCAGATGAGGAAGTTGCTGTTCCCCCTCCTACTGATATTCCCTTGAGGACTCTGTCAGACGGAGAGGAGCCTAAAGCTGCTTAGCTCTCTATGGACTTTAAATAAATCATACTGATTTTTAAGGATCTTTGTCCAGATCTTTTTGTAACTGCTGCTCCTCGTTCGCCTAAACGTCAGAGTTTACACTAGGCCTAGCTACTTCGAAACCGTTGTTTTTATAAGCTAGTGCTCTCTAGCTCTTCTAAGAGAGCTTTACGTTTGCTAGGCGACTGGTTTATCACCAGGAGGAGTTTGGGGGAGACAGCCTTTGCTTTCCCTACTTTTAAGCTGGCTTATAGAGCGAGAGTCTGATATGACACTCATAGACTCTCCCTGGCGCCTGGCCATGAGACGCTCCTAGATTTTATGGTCGACTTCAGAGCTAGACCATCTCCTGTTAGGAGTCTTTTTTCGAGCGTTTGAAGTTTTGCTGTACAATTATGTCATGCATAAACAAGGCTTTCAGGGATGGCTCCAATGATCTGACAGCCACGTTCTCTGCAGGAACATGTTCCTCAGGGATGGCTCCAATGATCTGGCAGCCATGTTCACTGCAGGAGTACGTAAGAGGCAAGTGCGCTCAATGTGTTCATTGTCAAGACAAACTTAGTCTACCAGGCTGTCTTGACAGCATTAATGGAAGGCGGCTGGATGGTCTCTCTCGACCTTCAGGAGGCATACTTCCACATTCCTATACACCCGGATTCCCAATCGTTTCTGAGGTTTGTTTACAGGAATGTGGGGTACCAGTTTCGAGCCCTGTGCTTTGGCCTCAGTCCTGCTCCTCTCGTGTTTACAAGGCTCATGAGGAATGTGGCAAAATCCCTCCATCTATCGGGGATCCGAGCCTCCCTGTACTTGGAAGACTGGCTTCTCAGAGCATCGTCCAGTCTTCGCTGTCTGCAGGATCTACATTGGACGTTGAGTCTGGCCAGGGAGTTGGGACTTTTGGTCAACCTAAAAGTCCCTACTGATCCCATCCCAGATTATTCTATATTTGGGGATGGAGATTCGCAGTCCAGTTTTTTTCGGGCTTTTCCGTCTGCCACCGATTAGAACAAGCCCTGCTCGAAGTCCAACTAATGCTGAAAAGATAACGTTTGTTCAGTCAGGAGTTGGAACAGTCTCGTAGGGACTCTCTCATCCCTGGAGCAGTTTGTCTCACTAGGGAGACTACACCTTCTGCCTCTCCGGTTCCATCTAGCCTCTCACTAGAACTAGGACAAGACTTTAGAGACGGTATCATTCCCAGTCTCCGAACCAGTGAAGGCATGCCCTAAATGGTGGGACAGCAATATCAGTCTGAGAGAGGGACTATCCCTAGCAGTCAAGAACCCAAACCACGCGTTGTTCTCCGACGCGTCGGATTTGGGTTGGGGTTGCGACCCTGGACGGTCGGGAATGCTCGGGTCTGTGGACCTCAAGTCAGAAGAGCATGCACATCAACGGCAAGGAGCCATTAGCAGTCCACTTGGCCTTGATGATATTCGAAAGCTTCTTCGAAACTAAGTGGTAGAGGTCAACTCAGACAACACCACAGCTTTGGCGTACATCTCCAAGCAAGGAGGCACACACTCCTTCACGCTGCTCGAGATCGCAAGGGACCTTCTCTTATGGTCAAGAATTCGAGGCATCTCCCTGTTGACGAGATTCATCCAGGGGGACTTGAACGTCTTGGCAGACTGTCTCAGTCGGAGGGGTCAGGTGATACCCACGGAATGGACCCTCCACAAGGACGTGGGCAAGAGTCTTTGGGCTACTTGGGGTCAACCCACCATAGACCTCTTTGCCTCCTCGTTGACCAAAAGGTTACCAATCTATTGCTCTCCAGTCCTAGATACAGAAGCAATCTACATAGACGCGTTTCTACTGGATTGGTCTTTTCTGGACTTATATGCATTCCCACCATTCAAGATAGTCAACAAGGTACTGCAGAAGTTCGCCTCTCACGAAGGGACAAGGTTGACGTTGGTTGCTACCCTCTGGCCCGCGAGAGAGTGGTTCACCGAGGTACTTCAATGGCTGGTAGACTTTCCAAGAAGTCTTCCTCTAAGGGTAGATCTGTTACATCAGCCCCACGTAAAGAATGTCCATCAAAGCCTCCCCGCTCTTCGTCTGACTTCCTTCAGACTATCGAAAGACTCTCAAGAGCTCGAGGCTTTTCAAAGGAGGCAGCCAGTGCGATTGCAAGAGCTAGGAGAGCTTCTACCATTAGAGTATACCAGTCGAAGTGGGAAGTCTTTCGAGACTGGTGCAAGTCAGCATCTGTGTCCTCGTCCAGTACCTCTGTAGCCCAAATCGCAGATTTTCTTTTACATCTGAGAAAGGTTCGCTCCCTTTCAGCTCCCACGATTAAGGGCTACAGGAGCATGTTGGCTTTGGTCTTTCGACATAGAGGCTTAGATCTTTCCAACAATAAAGATCTCCAAGATCTCCTTAAGTCTTTCGAGACCTCTAAGGAACGTCGTTTGGCAACTCCTGGATGGAACTTAGACGTGGTCCTAAGGTTCCTCATGTCAGACAGGTTTGAGCCATTACATTCAGCCTCCCTGAAGGATCTCACCCTCAAGACACTTTTCCTAGTGTGCTTGGCTTCGGCTAAAAGGGTCAGTGAACTTCATGCCTTCAGTAAGAACATCGGCTTTCCTACAGAAAAAAGCCACTTGTTCACTTCAACTTGGTTTCCTGGCCAAAATGAACTGCCTTCTCGTCCTTGGCCTAAATCTTTTGATATTCCTTGCTTATCAGAGATCGTAGGCAACGAACTGGAAAGAGTATTATGTCCTGTAGAGCTCTTAAGTTCTATTTAGCTCGTACTAAGTCATTACGAGGTAAATCTGAGGCATTATGGTACTCAGTTAAGAAACCTTCATTGCCTATGTCAAAGAATGCTTTGTCATATTTTATCAGATTTTTTAATACGAGAAGCTCATTCTCACTTGAATGAGAAAGACCGATGTTTGCTTAAGGTTAAGACGCACGAAGTTAGAGATATAGCAACCTCCGTGGCCTTCAAGCAAAATAAATCTCTGCAAAGTATGATGGACGCGACTTTTTGGAGAAGCAAGTCAGTGTTCGCGTCATTTTACTTAAAAGATGTCCAGACTCTTTACGAGGACTGCTACACACTGGGTCCATTCGTTGCAGCGAGTGCAGTAGTGGGTGAGGGTTCTACCA
This sequence comes from Palaemon carinicauda, assembly GCF_036898095.1. NCBI lineage: Eukaryota > Metazoa > Arthropoda > Malacostraca > Decapoda > Palaemonidae > Palaemon > Palaemon carinicauda. The sequence goes on along the minus strand of NW_027169092.1, from coordinate 159,057 downwards.
CTACATTACCCTAATTCCAATATCCTTTTTAATCTGTCTCTTGAAATGTTTTTAATATTGTTTTTTTGGGTTGTACGGAAGGCTAAGAAGCCTTTCGCATCCTGGTTGATTTGGCGGGTGGTCAAAGTCATTTTTTGAGAGCGCCCAGATTAGGGGTTTGATGAGGTCCTGTTGTATGGGTTGCAGCCCTTAATACTTCAGCTCCTGGGAGTCTTTCAGCATCCTAAGAGGATCGCTGGGCTTCGTGAGGAAGACAGACTTATAAGGCAGAGTAATCGAAGTCAACTTCCTTACCAGGTACCTATATATTTTGGTTTTGTTATATTGATAACTGTCAAAAACTTTTAGCTTATACGCTGTAAACTTAATTAACTCTGGTCTCTACCCACCACCTTGGGTGTGAATCAGCTATTATATATTCACCGGCTAAGTTAAATATTTAAAAATGATACAGTGAACCCTCGTTTATCGCGGTAGATAGGTTCCAGTCGCGGCCGCGATAGGTGAAAATCCGCGAAGTAGTGACACCATATTTACCTATTTATTCAACATGTATATTCAGACTTTTAAAACCTTCCCTTGTACGTAGTTCTGTTAACAAACTACCCTTTAATGTACAGAACACTCAATGCATGTACTACAGTACCCTAAACTAAAACAGGCACAAATATTAAAGGTGATTTTATATCATGCATTTCCTAAACATGCTAAAAAGCACGATAAAAAATGGCAACCAATGTTTTGTTTACATTTATCTCTGATCATAATGAAGAAACAAACTGGAGGTAGAGCTTTGCTTATTACCCAGACATATTTCCCATACTTTTCCCTTAGAACTACATCACATCTTCCTACTTTAGATATATATATATATATATATATATATATATATATGTATATATATATATATGTATATATATATATATGTATATATATATATATATATATATATATATATATATATATATATATATGTGTGTGTGTGTGTGTGTGTGTATATATATATATATATATTTATATGTATACACATATACATACCTACATATATACATAAATACATGCATACATATATATATATATATATGTATATATATATATATATATATATATATATATATATATTACTGTATATATATGGGTTATGGAAAAAATCCGCGAAGTGGTGAATCCGCGATGGTCGAACCGCGAAGTAGCGAGGGTTCACTGTATTTTAATTATAAAATAAATTTTTGAATATACTTACCCGGTGAATATATAAATTAAAGGCCCTCCCTTCCTCCCCAATAGAGACGCAGTGGGACGAGAAGAATTGAAGGGTTTGTTTACATGCAAGAGTGGTATCTGGCCGATAGTGGCGCTGGTGGGCACACCCGCAACCTTCATAGCGATCGCTCGCGAGTTTTTGAGTGTGTTTTCTGTCGAGCCGCTGAGTAGCAGCTATTATATATTCACCGGGTAAGTATATTCAAAAATTTATTTTATAATTAAAATATCATTTTGCTGACTATATTAACCCTTTTACCTCCAGCCTATTTGGAACTTTCCAACCCTTAACCCCCAGGGGTTATTTTTTATTCAAGCACATTTTGCAGTGTATATTTTTCAAATTGCTCTAACAGCCTTAATTTTTGTCATAGAGAGGTCAAGTTGGTCTCATTCTCTTGGAAAATGCCTGAAATTTCTCAAAAAATTATCAAAAAAGAAAAAAAAAATTGTAAATAGCAGTTTTTTGCAAGGACATACTGGTACGTCCATGGGGGTAAAGGGATGAGTTTTGTGAAACGTACCGGTACGTCCTTTGGGGGTAAAAGGGTTAAATTACATAATATTCTTTTATTCCATTATACTAGATCTGGGATTTAATGATTTCAGTTGGATTTGAGTTATATCTCCGAATGGTTCTAAGTTGAGGATCTTAACCCTTCTACCCCCAGTGGACATACTGGTACGTTTCACAAAACTCATCCTTTAACCCCCATGGACGTAGTGATACGTCCTTGCAAAAAAAATTATATTTATATATTTTTTTTTTTTTTTTTTTTTTTTTTCTTTTTTTTTTTTTTTTTTTTTTTTTGATAATTGTATTAGAATCTTCAGGCATTTTTCAAAATATTGAGACCAACCTGACCTCTCTATTACAAAAATTAAGGCTGTAAGCGCGATCTAAAAAAAAAAATATTGCAAAACGTGCTTGAAAACGGAAAACGCCGGGGGGTTAAGGGTGGGAAGGTTCCAAATAGTATTGGTGGTAAAAGGGTTAATTGTACACGTCTATTACTCTCCTCATGACGAGAATAAACAATTTCAGGTCAACACCGAAGGATGCAAAGCGCTGTACGAGACCGTGGCGTCCTTCTCTGAATTGGACGGCACCTCCGTAATCCTCGACATCTGCTGCGGCACGGGCACCATTGGAGTTTCCCTGGCCGATGTAAGTTCATCTGTCCTTGTTTTTTATGTTGTGTTATCCCAGTTTAACTTTTGTTATTTGAGTATCAACAGGTCAATGTTAAGAGCTGAGCTTGACTCATTGGGCTGGTTATTCTTCTCTTTTTAATAATAAAAATAATAATAGAGTATTAAGAAATTCAGGTTATTGGAAATCAAAGAATTATCAAGGGTTGGTCATTGTAAATCAAAGAAACATCAAAATTTAGTCATTTTAAATAAAAGAAATATCAAATATTTGTCATTGTAAATCAAAGAAACATCAAATCTTGGTCATTATAAATCAAAGAAACATCAAATCTTGGTCATGGATAGTCAAAAAAACATCAAAATTTAGTCAGTTTAAATCAAAGAAACATCAAATTTTGGTCATTGTGAATCAAAGAAACATCAAATCATGGTCATTGTAAATCAAAGAAACTTCTTAGTTAAGTTTTGGATAGGCCTGAATTTTGCTTGATTGGTTTGCCACTATATTCTTATCTTGACTCTTTCTTATAGAGAACAATTAATGTCACTGAGGCAGCCATTATCTTCAATCAAATAATAATAATAAGTTTATTGAAGCCATTTTTCAATTGAAATCTCTCCCCATACGTGATCTTGTTTTCCACATTCCCTCTTCAGAAATGCCTGAAAGTCTACGGCATCGAAATGGTCAAGAAAGCTGCTTAGGACGCCAGGCACAACGCAGATTTGAACGGCCTGGACAACGTCGCCATTTACACCGGGAAGGCGGAAGTGAACATGAACGCGGTGCTGGCGTAATGTGCCAAATACAAGACAGTCGGAGTCGTCGATCCGCCACGAGCCGGACTGCGTGAGTCATTGGATTTTGTTATTCTCGTATTCTGGATATTTTGAGACTCTTTTGGGCTTTCTGAAAGCATTAATTCCAATAGTGATATGATGTTAAATGCCTATGAAACCGGAGAATTGATTTACAAACAATTAAATCCTTTGTGAGAATTATTTTTATTACCTCTACCAAGGAGGTTGGTAAAGTAACCTGCTTTTATATTTATATTCATTTGTCTGTGAGCAGGAATATGTCAGAACTTCTTGGCCAGATTTTCGCCAGATTTTCGCCAGATTTTAACAACGTATAGATATTACGCTATGCAAAAACCCATTGAATTTACTAGATTCTAGTTATTGATAGTGATATACTGTGGATTCATTCACGGTCAGCACATGGAAAAAGAGAAGCTTGGTGTGTAGACGGTACTAAAATATTAACGATCTTCATTGGCAAATTATTATAAAGTACAGGTGTTTAATTCACAATTCACAATCAACATATCAAAAAGGAAAAGCTATGTCTGTAGACGCGAGTGAAATATGAATGATCTTCATTGGCAAATTATTATAAAGTACAGGTGGTTAATTCACAATTCACAATCAACATATCAAAAATGAAAAGCTAGGTCTGTAGACGCGAGTGAAATATGAACGATCTTCGTTGGCAAATTGTTATAAAGTAGATTAATTCACAATTGATATATCAAAACGAGAAAGCTTCGTCTGTAGATGGTAGTAAAATATTGACTTTCTTCATTGGCAAATTATTATAAAGTAGATTAATTGACAATCTTTATTGGCAGAGGTCTAAAACCATTGACTTCTCTGGTTTATATATAGTATGATGTGGCCATCTACATTCAGTAAAACTTTATATTCTAACAAAGTGTCAATCTCCCAACAGCCGAGAGTGTGATCAGAGCGCTCCGCAAGTGCGAGAACATGGATCGGCTAATCTACATGTCGTGCGATCCCGACGGTGCCTTCAAGAATTTCGTGGATCTCTCTCGACCGAAGAGCAAGAATTATAAAGGAGAATTTTTCGTTCCAATCAGGTGAGTCTGTTAACTAATTCGAGTTGTCGGGCATTTTAGAGGAAGACGAAAATACTAATGTGTAGCGAGCATACAGTATTGATCGATTGTAGAAAATTTGTGGAATATTTTTTAGTTTTAAACAGGTTTTTTTTTTTTTTACGATAAGTATTTAAAGCTTTCAAGATCTCCTGATGGTAAATTTCTAATGGCACATACATACATATACCAAGGCACTTCCCCCAGTTTTAGGGGGTTAGCCGACATCAAACAAAAGAAAAAAAAAAGGGGGGGGGCCTCTCCTCTCTACGTTCCTCCCAGCCTGACAAGGGAATCAACCGAGTACGGCTGGTACTGGTAAACTCAGTTGAGTCCCTGGTCAGACTGGGAGGAACGTAGAGAAGAGAGGTCCCCCCTTTTTTTTTTGTTTCTTTTGTTTGACGTCGGCTACCCCTCAAAACTGGGGGAAGTGCCTTGGTATATGTATGTATGTGCCATTTGAAATTTACCATCAGGAGATATTTCAAGTGGCAAAAATACAAATAATAATTGATAAGAACAACAAGTTTGTGGATTAAAACATGCACCGGATATTGTAATTGACCAGTCTGTGGATAAGTTATGGCTGTGAAAAAAAGCTACAAAAGTAACATAGTATATTTTGCCTAACCGTCCGTGCCTGAAGGTTTAGACCAACAAAAGTGTCTGGAAACGACATAGTTAAAAAAGTCGTGAATCGTCAAGTCTATCATCTTCATTTCATTGCCGAGAGGGAATTTGAATGCTGTAAACCACCATATAGTAATTTAGAAGTTTTTTACATCTGGTTAACCCTTTTACCCCCAGGCTATTTGGAACTTTCCAACCCTTAACCCCCTGGCGTTTTCTTCTTTTCAAGCACATTTTGCAATATATATTTTTAAATATTAAACTTAGCCGGTGAATATATAATAGCTGACGTCTCCGACGGCTCGACAGATTCCCAAAAACTCGCGAGCGATCGCCGTGAAGGTTGCGGGTGTGACCACCAGCGCCGACTATCGGCCAGATACCGCATATACTTGTCAACATCTCCAGTTCTTCTCTGTCGGTCTTGTCGACAAGTTGGTTCCACTCGTTTTATGACCTCGAGTTTTCTACCGAATTGGTGAAGTACTTGGTTTTGGTTTTATTGCTTTCGCCGTGTTGGATTATTCAATACTATCTTCAAAAGAAATGCTTTTGAAAGGAGAGGAAAAGTGTTTTGCCCTTGCTTTTTTTTTAATCTCTGGTTTTTCCATAGAGAAAAGATGGCCGACCCTTCCCTCAGTGTACGGAAGTGTGTTTAAGGCTTTTAGTAATTATTTTATCACTTTATAAATTATTGTTGATATTTATAGATTTTCCTCTATATATTTTATATCTCACCCGCCTTTATTAGGCCTCTTCGATTAGCTTTCCATTTATACTAAACATCAAGATAAATTTTATGTTTTGTTTATATGCGGCCTTTACCTATTCCTGTAGGCGGTCCTAACTTGGAAAACGAAGTTAAACAACGTTAAGCCCATTCAACTTTTATTTTTGTAAGTTTAAACCAATTGCTCTGTAAGAGTTATGAGATGAATATTTTTTAGAAAATATTTTAAGAAATATTCTTTGAATAGCCTTCGTGCTGTTTTTTCAAAGATGAACTAACGTTTGGTTTATTTATGCTACGCAGTTTGCGCTCTATCATTACGATAGAGAAAGAGAGAATCACGGTTTCACTTTGCAGAAAGAGTAAATCGATTTTGACGTTTTGTTCATTCTTCTTTCAAACTGAAGTGTTTTAGATACTAATTTAAAGGAACTTGTTAATTTTCTTAGTCCTTTCAGTTTTTTCCTTTGGTCAATTAACCTGTTATTGACGAAGGGTGAGTGGGCCATTCTCTTGTGTGTGACAAGAGAGAGAGAGAGAGTGAAAGAGAGAACGATCTTTATTCTCGTCCCAAGTCTCTGTACAAGGAGTTTGGGAGCGAGTAACGTTGTTCTCGATTCAGTTTTTTACTCTCGTCCCAAGTCTCTGTACGGGGAGAGAGAATAAAACGTTTTAGTTTTTATTCTCGTCCCAAGGCACTGTACGGTGAGAGATTGAAAACGTAGTCCTTAGCGAACTAGTGTTTAGTCTCCTCCCCAGTCACTGATCTTTTTAACTTTATATATTTCCGTTTTATTCGATATATATGTATATGTTTATTGATTTTTGCATGTGTGTTTCATTTTGTAATAATGTGCTTACATTATACGACTCATTTCACAATTCTAACCTTTTAATGTAAGGGAGAATTGCGTGCTTCAGGTAGAAATCAGTTTTATTCATGTCTAATGTGAAATTATTGAAAAATACGATATCAGTGAAGTAAGTGCAAAAAACATGTTTTGTGTTGCGGGGGGTTCGTTTGTTCGTGCTTGTCACTTGCCTAGTCCGAGACCTCTTTCAGGCTCCCCTGCACCAGGGAGAAGGAATGTCGTAGGACCTAAGGGAGTGAGGAGTGTAAACCAACGAACAGACGTTCCTTCAAAGGTATCAGACGTTGCTCGGCAAGCACGTCCTTGCCATAAGACAGGAGAGACGAAGTTTCTCCTCGTCTTCCGATGATTCGTCTCTTTAAAAGCCTGGGCGTATAGTTTCGAGACGGTTGAAACGTTTATTAGTTCCTTCAGAACAAGTTCAACGTCCTAGCTGTAGTCATAATAAGAGTCCCGTTCATAGCGATGACGTTCATGTACAGACGTTTCTGCCACAGACTCGACGTGACGTTGAGCGGTGGACGCCGTGGACACAACGTGACGTCAAGTGTCAGTCACCGTAGTCTCGATATAGCATCGATCAGCAGTCACTGCTGTTTACTACGTGACGTTTGAACGTCAGCCACTGCAGTCACAGGTTGATCCGAAGTTAGATATGTTGTTAAAGCTTTCTTCTTCAATAGAAGCTTTCGATCCTGTTCCTGTGCGAAAGGATCCTTTGCTTTTTGTACGTCACGGTTCTGGGATACGTGATTCGGGTCTTCAACCTTCTAGACGAGCTTTGTTACGCCACGCTGACGTTATCTCTAGTGACAGCTTTGCTGTTAAGCGAGATGTGGAGCATAAATCTCCATGTAACTTTGATCGCTTTGAACGTCAGCCACCGCAGTCACAGCGTGACGTTGAGATGCAGAACGTGACGTTGAGCGGTGGACGCCGTAGACATGACGTGACGTCGAGGGTCAGTCATCGTAGTTACGATATAGCATCGAACAGCAGTCACCGCTGTTACTACGGGACGTTTGAACGTCAGTTACTTCTGTCACGACGTGTAGTAGAATAACATTCTCTGCAGTCACAACGTGACATCGACCCTCCAACTTTATCTTCTGTTCATATACAAGTGGATGTAGCCTGTCAGGCTTTTCCTTCACGTCATTCTGAATATAAATCTCCTTCTCGCAAGACTTTAGTTTTATCAGATGATGTGCCTTCTGAAGAAGTTGATGACCCCCTTTCAACTAATGTACCTTTGGGGAGTCATTCAGAAGAGGAGTAACCTAGGGTGGTCCAACAATCCCTTGTATTGTAATTATGAATTTCTTTAGTGAAATTTTGTCCTAGACTTTCTTCGACGCCTGCTTTTACGAAGTCAGTTCTCTCTTGTTCTTCCAAGAGGGCCATGCTCTCCCTGGGAGACTGGTTGGAATCCAGGAGAAGTTTAGGAAAGTCTGCTTTTGCTTTTCCTCCTTCTTAATTAGCTTCTCGCTCGGGCATCTGGTGTGGCACAGGAGAAGCTCGAGGAGAAGTTCTCGGCTTGGGAGTACCTGCCTCTGCCCAGGGAGACTTCTTGAGCCTTGTGGACTCTCCTCGTCGTCTAGCCATGAGACGCTCCAAGATTTTATGGTCGGCTTCAGAGCTAGACCATCTCCTTTTAGGAGTTTTTTTCGAGCGTTTGAAGTTTTTATTTGTTGGATTGGTCCCTGGGAGCCTTAAGTATGAAGGTCTCTCCAGCTGTCAATGTATTGCTGTACAATTATCTCATGCATGAACAAGGCTATCAGGGATGGCTCCAATGATCTGACAGCCACGTTCACTGCAGGAACAAGGCTATCAGGGATGGCTCCAATGATCTGGCAGCCACGTTCACTGCAGGAGTACTTAAGATGTAAGTGCGCTCAATGTGTTCATTGTCAAGACAAACTTCACGATGAAGACTACCAAATCTGTCTTGGCAGCAGTAAGGGAAGGCGACTGGATGGTCTCTCTCGACCTTCAGGATGCATACTTCCACATCCCGATTCATCCAAACTTTCAACAACATCTGAGGTTTGTGGACGGGAAAGTAATGTACCAATTTCGAGCACTGTACTTCGGCCTCATTCCTGCTCCTCTTGTTTTTACAAGGCCCTTGCAAAATGTAATAAGCTTTCTACATTTTTTGAGGATTCAGAGCCTCCCTTTATTTTGACGACTGGCTAATCAGGGCGTCGTCATTATATCGCTGTCTGGAGAGCCTCTAATGGACATTAGACCTAACCAAGGAGCTAGGTCTCATAGTGAACGTAGAGAAGTCGTAACTTACAGTACCCCATCCCAGACTATTCTTTATTTGGGAATGGAGATACAGTGTCTGATTTTTCGGGCCTTTTCGTCTCCCACAAGAATGGAACAAGCTCTGTTAAAAGTCCTTCACTTGCAAGAGAAAAACAGTTGCTCTGTAAGAGTTTGAACTAGCCTCGTGGGAACTCTTTCATTGCTGGAGTAGTTTATCTCTCTGGGGAGACTCAACCTATGCCATCTCCAATTTCACCTAAACCATTGGAACAAGGAGAAGGGCTTAGAGAGTATCTCTTTCCCAATCTCCAACTCAGTCTAGACATGTCTGACTTGGTGGGACAGCAACATCAGACTTCGAGAAGGTCTTTCTCTTGCGATCAAGAACCCAAACCATGTGTTGTATTCAGATGCATCGGATTTGGGTTAGGGAGCTCCACTGGACAGTCTGGAATGCTCGGGTCTTTGATCCACGGATCAGAAGGGACTCCATTTAAGGCAAGTAACATCTCTCCTTTGGCGAGATTTGTGCAAGGAAAAATTAATGTCTTGGCGGACTGCCTCAGCAGAAGAGGACAAGTCATCTCCATGGAGTGGACGTTGCATAAGACTGTGTGCGAGAAGCTATGGATGACATGGGGTCAACCCACCATAGATCTTTTTGCGACTTCACTGACAAAGAGGCTCTCGACATACTGCTTTCCAGTTCCAGATCCAGAGGCAGCCCACATAGACGCTTTCCTGCTGGACTGGTCTCACCTGGACGTTTATGCCTTTCCACCTTTCAAGATCCTAAACAAGGTGCTGCAGAAGTTCACCTCTCACGAAGGGACCAGGTTGACATTGGTTGCTCCACTCTGGCCCGCGAGAGAGTGGTTCACAGAGGTACTGTACTTCTATGGCTGGTAGACGTTCCAAGAAGTCTGCCGTTACGGATGGATCTCTTGCGACAGCCTCACGTAAAGAGATTTCATCAAAGCTTCCCCACGCTTCGTCTAACTGCCTTCAGACTATCGAAAGACTCTCTTGAGCTCGAGGGTTTTCGAAGGAGGCAGCTAGAGCGATCGCGAGGGCTAGAAGATCCTCTACCATCAGGATCTATCAGTCGAAATGGGAGGTATTTAGAGACTGGTGCAAGTCCTCCTCTATTTCCTCTTCCAAGTGCCTCTGTAGCGCAGATTGCGGATTTTCTGCCTTATCTGAGAAACGGTCGCTCCCTCTCTGCATCCACCATTAAAGGCTACAGAAGCATGTTAGCTTCTGTTTTCAGGCATAAGGGTTTGGATCTTTCTAATAACAAAGATCTCCAAGACCTGCTTAAGTCTTTCGAGACTTCCAAGGAGCGTCATATTTCGACTCCTGCTTGGAACTTGGACGTGGTCCTACAGTTCCTTATGTCAGACAGGTTTGAACCATTAAATTCAGCCTCCTTGAAGGATCTTACCCTCAAGACATTTTTTTTGGTGAGCTTGGCTTCGGCTAAAAGGGTTAGTGAGATACATGCTTTTAGCAAGAACATCGGCTTCTCCGCTAATAAAGCAGTATGCGCCCTTCAACTTGGTTTTTTTTTTGGCCAAGAATGAACTTCCGTCTCGTCCTTGGCCTAAATCATTTGATATCCCCAGTCTTTCTGAGATTGTGGGGAATGAAGTTGAAAGAGTGCTGTGCCCCGTTAGAGCTCTTAAATTTTGTTTATCCAGAACTAAACCGCGACGAGGTGTTTCAGAGGTTTTATGGTGCTCCGTTAAAAAGCCCTCTTTGCCCATGTCTAAGAATGCGTGGTCTTATTTTATTAGACTTTTGATTCGGGAGGCACACTCTCAATTAAGTGAGAAGGATCGTAATTTACTTAAAGTCAAGGCTCATGAAGTTAGAGCGATAGCAACTTCTGTAGCGTTTAAGCAAAATAGACCCATTAAAAGTATTATGGACGCGACCTTTTGGAGAGGCAAGTCGGTTTTCGCTTCATATTACTTGAAAGATGTCCAGACTCTTTATGAGGACTGCTACACACTGGGACCATTCGTAGCAGCGAGTGCAGTAGTGGGTGAAGGCTCTACCACTACATTCCCTTAATCCCAATATCCTTTTAATCTACTCTTGAAATTTTTAATCTTATTTTGGGTTGTACGGGAGACTAAGAAGTCTTTCGCAATCTTTTTGATTTGGCGGGTGGTCAAAATATTGTTTCTTGAGAGCGCCCAGATTAAGGGTATTGATGAGGTCCTGTTATAGGGGTGTTCACCCTGGTTATAGCAGATCCTTGGAGTCTTTCAGCATCCTAAGAGGATCGCTGGGCTTCGTGAGGATAGCGGACTAATGAGGCGGAGTAATAATCAGAGTCTGCTTCCTTACCAGGTACCTATACTTAAGTCTGTTTTTTGAATAGTTGTCAAAAACTCTTGAGCATATACGACTTTATTGTATTAATACTGGTCTCTACCCACCACCATGGGTGTGAATCAGCTATTATATATTCACCGGCTAAGTTTAATATTTAAAAATTATATTTTTCAATATTTAACTTAGCAGGTGATTATAATAGCTGCAGCTCTGCTGCTCGACAGAAAACTCTACGGAAAAAATCCGCCAGCGATCGCTATGCAGGTAGGGGGTGTACTTCAACAGCGCCATCTGTCGTCCAGATACCCAGTACTCATTGTAAACAAAGAACTCAATTTTCTCTCTGTCGTGCTACCGGCAAGACCTACTAATTCACTGTTGCTAACTGGATTTGTTTTCACAACTATTTGGTGAAGTACACTATTCTAGTTTTGAGCTTTCGCTGTGCAGGCTTTCTCTTCAATAAATCCTTGCATTCTTTTTTTGATATCGGATTATTTGTTGATGACTTTGGATAGTTTTTTAATTCCCCTTTGACCAATTCAAAATGGCTGACCCTTCTCAAGTCCCAAAATTTAGGAAGTGTAATGCTATGGACTGTTCAAGGCGTCTTCCGAAGGCCTCTATCGATCCTCACACCGTTTGTTCCAATTGTCGGGATAAAACCTGTCAATTGGAAGATCGATGTGAGGAATGCGTTGGGCTTTCGGAATTCGATTTTATCGAATTCCAAAAATATACACGTAGGCTAGAGAGAGATAGAGTCAGGAGAAGTTCATCTCGTTCTGTTGATTTTTCCTCTCCTCATGCCCCACAACCTATTCCTTCCCCTGTAGTGGTTGCTCCTAATCCCCCTTCTGGCACTCAGGAACCTTCGATGGCTGATATGATGCGTGCCATCCAAGCTCTGGGTGAGAGAGTTGAGTCCCTGGCTAGTGACCGTAACCAGCTCATGGCGGACGTGTAAAAGTGCAGTGGGAAGTGATAAAGTGAGTGATAGTGTTGTGGATAGTGTTGCGCTTGAGGGTTCGTCTGTTCGTGCCTGTCGTCCTCCTAGTCCGGGACCTCTTGCAAGCTCCCAAGTCCAGGGGAGAAGCAATGTCGTACGACCAATGGGTTCGAGAGGCTTTAATCAGCGAACAGACGTTCCCTACGTGGTTTCGGGCGTATCTACCCAAGATCGCCCCACCCACACAAAGACGAGAGAGCCCATTTATTCCTCGTCTGCGGAAGAGGTTTCTCGCAAGAAACCATGGACCAAGGTCTCACGACCACTTAAGCGCAAGTCGGTCCCTTCCGCGCAAGTCCAACGGCCCAGTTGTAGCCACTGGGTCAGTTCGGACTCGCTGCAGTCTTCCGATGACTGCTCACCTCCTAAGAGAGGCAAAGCGGTACCGCCTCAGGCAGTTACAAGGTCTGTCGCCGCACCTGCTCCTGCAGACCCTAAGTGGTCTTTGCTGCAGACCATGCAGTCCCAATTAACGTCTCTGATGCAGGACTTTTGTGCGGAGAAGGTTGCTGCTGCACCAGCCTCTTGCCTACAACCAACCACACACTCGGTTGTGCGTCCTGTGGACGCTGAGGCGACCTTCTTGCGCACTCCAGCTGAGAGAGTCCCGCCACCCATGCGTTCCAGTGTGCCCTGTCAGCCGCATGTTGACGTTCAGCGACGCACGGAGCCTTCCGTTGACGTTCGCGAGGTACAACAACCGTCAGAGTTGTTTTGTTTTGACGCGGTGCGTCAACCTCCGCAACCCAGTGTGGTTGCCACTGCTCACCCACATCAGACTAGACAGTCTGGAGTAGACGCTGTGCGTCCCCGCGCTGCTATGGTTGTTGCCAGCTCACAGACTGGGCAACAGTTCCATGACGTTGCGTCCGGTTCAGTCACGCGTGCACCCGTGCGACCGGACTCAGCTATCCAGCCGTTACCTACTCCATTGCCGCTTCCTCCTCAATACTCGGATGATGGACTTTCTGATGATGATGATGCTGCACACGTTGATGAACCACATTCGGACCTTGACGAGCCTAAGTCCACGCAACCCTCTTTGGACTTTGGAAAAGTTCTTGCTCTGTTCAAAGAGATGTTTCCGGACCAGTTTGTGTCTGTGGCTCCGCGCTCTCCTCCGTCAAAGTTTGTATTAGGTACGCCGTCATCCTCGCCTGCCTTTACTAGACTCGTCCTCGCACGCTCGTCCAAGAGAGCTTTACGAGTGATAGGAGAATGGATGCAGTCCAAAAAGAGTCTAGGGAAGACAGCCTTTACGTTTCCCCCTGCTAAACTCTCTTCCAGATCGAGCGTCTGGTATGCCACGGGAGAAGTTCTCGGCTTGGGAGTTCCTGCCTCTGCCCAGGGCGACTTCTCAAGTCTTGTAGACTCTCCCCGCAGGCTAGCCATGAGACGCTCTAAGATATGTTGGTCATCTTCGGACCTAGACCACCTGTTGAAAGGGATATTTAGAGCCTTCGAGGTCTTCAACTTTTTAGACTGGTGTCTGGGAGCTTTGAGCAGGAAGATCTCCCCGACAGAGAAGGAAACTTCCTTGCTCATCATGTCCTACATGGACAAGGCCATACGTGACGGGTCTAATGAGCTTGCTGCATCGTTCGTATCCGGAGTCCTCAAGAAGCGTGAGAACCTTTGCTCTTTCCTGTCAGCTGGAGTGACACCTTGTCAAAGATCCGAACTTCTGTTTGGTCCTCTTTCTAAGTGCCTTTTTCCAGAGGACTTGATTAAGGAGATTGCTGCTTCTTTGATACAGAAGGACACTCATGACCTGGTTGCGTCCTCTGCCCGCAAAGCCACCCCTTTGCCTACCTTGTCAGCTAGACCAAGGATGGACACTCCAGCGTCCCGATTTATTCCGCCCTTTCGTGGCAGAGCCTCCAGCAGAGGAGGTGCTCGTGCCGAAGGGAGACGTGGGAAGAAGAAAGGAACCAAGTCCTTTAAAGGCAGAGTCTGACTGCCAGCTTCTTCAGACAGCAGTGGGAGCCAGACTCAAGAACTTCTGGCAGACCTGGGAGAAGAGAGGCGCAGATGCACAATCTGTGAAGTTGCTCAGAGAGGGGTACAAGATCCCGTTTGTACTAAAACCCCCTCTAGCAACGTCTCCCATCGATCTCTCTCCCAGGTACAGAGAGGAAGACAAGAGACGAGCATTGAAACAGGAGGTGTCTCTCTTACTAGAAAAGGGAGCGGTAGTCAAAGTCCTGGACCATCAAACCCCTGGCTTCTACAACCGTCTCTTCTTAGTGGCAAAGAAGACAGGAGAGTGGAGGCTGGTGCTAGACGTCAGTGCGCTGAATGTCTTTGTCACAAAGCAGACGTAAGTCCGTTCTAGCAGCGGTCAGAAGGGAAGACTGGATGGTCTCTTTAGACCTAAGGGACGCATACTTCCACGTCCCCATCCACCCAGACTCCCAACCTTTTCTGAGATTTGTTTACGAAAAGGTTGTCTACCAGTTTCAAGCCCTGTGCTTTGGCCTAAGCACAGCTCCTCTTGTGTTTACGAGGCTGATGAAGAATGTAGCCAAATTCCTTCATTTAGCGGACATCCAAGCCTCCCTCTATTTGGACGACTGGCTTCTAAGAGCTTCTTCCAGTCGTCGCTGTCTGAAGGATCTAAAGTGGACTCTAGATCTGACCAAGGAATTGGGTCTCCTTGTCAATATGGAAAAGTCTCAAGTGGTCCCATCCCAAACTATTGTGTATTTAGGGATGGAGATTCACAGTCTAGCTTTTCGGGCTTTTCCGTCGGCCCCCAGAACAAGTCAAGCCCTGTTATGCATCCAGAACATGCTGAAGAAGGAACGATGTTCAGTCAGGCAGTGGATGAGTCTGATAGGGACACTATCATCCCTGGAACAGTTCGTATCGTTAGGAAGACTACACCTCCGTCCTCTTCAATATCACCTAGCTGTTTACTGGAAAAAGGACAAGACGCTAGAAGCGGTCTCGATCCCCATTTCCGAGAAGATGAAGTCTTCCCTGACTTGGTGGAAGGACAGTATCAGCCTCAGAGAGGGTCAGCCCCTGGCTGTTCAGACTCCCAACCACGTTCTCTTCTCGGACGCATCGAACACAGGCTGGGGCGCGACATTGGACGGTCGGGAATGCTCGGGAACTTGGAACTCGAGTCAAAGGACAATGCATATCAACTGCAAGGAGCTACTGGCAGTTCATCTGGCCTTGAAAAGCTTCAAGTTTCTCCTTCAAGACAAAGTGGTGGAGGTGAACTCAGACAACACCACGGCTTTGGCGTACATCTCCAAGCAAGGAGGGACCCACTCTATGACGTTGTACGAGATCGCAAGGGACCTCCTCACCTGGTCAAAAGGTCTAAACATTTCACTAGTAACGAGGTTCATCCAAGGCAATTTGAATGTCATGGCAGATTGCCTCAGTCGGAAGGGACAAATCATTCCAACAGAATGGACCCTACACAAGGATGTGTGCAAGAGACTTTGGGCCACATGGGGCCAGCCAACCATAGATCTCTTCGCAACCTCGATGACCAAGAGGCTTCCAATATATTGCTCACCAATCCCGGACCCAGCAGCAGTTCATATAGATGCCTTTCTCCTAGATTGGTCACATCTAGACCTATATGCATTCCCCCCGTTCAAGATTGTCAACAAGGTACTGCAGAAGTTCTCCTCTCACGAAGGGACAAGGTTGACGTTAGTTGCTCCCCTCTGGCCCGCGAGAGAATGGTTCACCGAGGTACTTCGATGGCTAGTGGACGTTCCCAGAACTCTTCCTCTAAGGGTGGACCTTCTATGTCAGCCACACGTAAAGAAGGTACACCTAGGCCTCCATGCTCTTCGTCTGACTGCCTTCAGACTATCGAAAGACTCTCGAGAGCTAGAGGCTTTTCGAAGGAGGCAGCCAGGGCGATTGCTAGAGCAAGGAGGACATCCACCCTTAGAGTCTACCAATCGAAGTGGGAAGTCTTCCGAAACTGGTGCAAGTCAGTATCGGTATCCTCGACCAGTACCTCTGTAACTCAAATAGCTGACTTCCTTTTATACCTGAGGAAAGAACGATCTCTTTCAGCTCCCACTATCAAGGGTTACAGAAGCATGTTGGCATCAGTCTTCCGTCACAGAGGCTTAGATCTTTCCAACAACAAAGATCTACAGGACCTCCTTAAGTCTTTTGAGACCACGAAGGAGTGTCGTTTGGCTACACCTGGTTGGAATTTAGACGTGGTACTAAGATTCCTCATGTCAGAAAGGTTCGAGCCGCTACAATCAGCCTCCTTTAAAGATCTCACTTTAAAGACTCTTTTCCTGGTTTGCTTAGCCACAGCTAAAAGAGTCAGTGAGATTCACGCCTTCAGCAGGAACATCGGATTTTCATCTGAAACGGCTACATGTTCTCTACAACTTGGTTTTCTAGCCAAAAACGAGCTACCTTCTCGTCCTTGGCCGAAATCGTTCGATATTCCAAGCCTTTCAAATTTGGTTGGAAATGAACTAGAAAGAGTCTTATGCCCTGTGAGAGCTCTTAAGTTCTATTTAAGACGAACTAAACCTTTACGAGGACAGTCAGAAGCTTTATGGTGTTCAGTTAAGAAACCATCTTTGCCTATGTCAAAGAATGCTTTATCCTATTTTATCAGACTGTTAATACGAGAAGCTCATTCACATCTGAGTGAGGAAGACCAAGCTTTGCTGAAGGTAAGGACACATGAAGTTAGAGCTGTCGCAACTTCAGTGGCCTTTAAACAAAATAGATCTCTGCGAAGTATAATGGACGCAACCTATTGGAGAAGCAAGTCAGTGTTCGCGTCTTTTTATCTTAAGGATGTCCAGTCTCTTTACGAGAACTGCTACACTCTGGGACCATTCGTAGCAGCGAGTGCAGTAGTGGGTGAGGGGTCAACCACTACAATCCCCTAATTCCATAACCTTTTTAATCTTTCTCTTGAAATGTTTTTATTGTTGTTTTTGGGTTGTCCGGAAGGCTAAGAAGCCTTTCGCATCCTGGTTGATTTGGCGGGTGGTCAAATTCTTTTCTTGAGAAGCGCCTAGATTAGAGGTTTTGATGAGGTCCTGTGGTATGGGCTGCAACCCTTCATACTTCAGATCCTAGGGGTCGCTCAGCATCCTAAGAGGATCACGAGGCTCCGTAAGGAAGACGTACTTAAAAAGGCAGAGTAATTGTTCAAGTCGACTTCCTTACCAGGTACCTATTTATTTTGTTTTTGTTATTTTGATAACTTCTAAAATTAAATAAAAAATCCTTAGCTCATAATAATGTAAACATTTATTGCTGGTCTCTACCCACCCCCCTGGGTGTGAATCAGCTATTATAATCACCGGCTAAGTTAAATATTGAAAAATGTTATTTTGATAGTAAAATAAATTTTTGAATATACTTACCCGGTGATTATAAATTAAAGGACCCTCCCTTCCTCCCCAATAGAGACGCAGTGGACCGAGGAGAAAATTGAGTTCTTTGTTTACAATGAGTACTGGGTATCTGGACGACAGATGGCGCTGTTGAAGTACACCCCCTACCTGCATAGCGATCGCTGGCGGATTTTTTCCGTAGTTTTCTGTCGAGCAGCAGAGCTGCAGCTATTATAATCACCGGGTAAGTATATTCAAAAATTTATTTTATTATCAAAATAACATTTTGATTATAAAATAAATTTTATTATCAAAATAACATTTTGATTATAAAATAAATTTTTGAATATACTTTTAAGTTTTAACTTTAGAGAGCATTAGGAGCGAGTTTGTGTAGTCTTGGAGGGAGGTGCGCTAATGTTTGTAACAGCAGATATCGGTTGCTCTGTCGAGAGAGAAACTTGTCAATTTATTCTCGGACTTTATAGTAATAATCCTGTAATATTAATAATGATAATCTAAAAAATGACTGGATTTTTTCCTCTTCAAATTAGAAGAGTCCGTCTTCAATTAGTTTCCGTATAGATGCACTGTTTTCACAATACTGTATTTAAATTATAGATGGTTTTAAAATTAACTTATAATGCCTTGAAATTTTAAAAATTAATCTATTTCTTCTTAATACGATCATTTTATAATAAAAAATATTTATTGCTTTGCCGAGAGAGGAACTTTACGTCATTTTATGCCCCAACTTTACAGTAGCAAATTTTAATAATAATAATGATGATGATCACAGAAATATAACGGATTTTTTTCCTCTTCAAAATAGAAGAGCCGGTCTTCAAATTTTTTTTTGTATAGATGTACTGTTGTCACTATACTATATGTAGATTATAGATGATTTTAAAATTAAAAGTGCTATGATATTTTTAACACTTTATTTATATTTATTTTAATGGGATCTTTAATAAAAATATTTTCTTTGTCAAGAAAAGAAATTTTCTAGTTTATGCCCGGACTTTATAGTAATAAACTGTAATAATAATGATAATCTCAAATATAAAGGTTCTTTTTCCTCTTCAAATGGAAGAGCTGATCTTCAATTTTTTTCATGTAACTGCACCGTTCTCACCATATATAAATTATAGATGATTTTTTCTGTCTACCTCCCAAAATCGAAGGAATTGCCATGGTAGATAGAATACATGGTTTTAAAATGTTAGCTTTCAGTACCATAGAATTTTTTTAAATTTTCTTTATTTCTTATCTTACTTTTGATTGGATGATATAATTTCTTAATGGCTATGGACAACCGATTTAAAATATATATTTCATGCATCCAAATTGATTTTAAGATCGCTTAATGAAAGAGATTGAAGTATTTTTTCTAATTTAGAGGTTCGATAAGCGGGCATAAATCACCCGTCGGTCGATCATATCCGCACACAAATACAAACCTTGTGTTTTACTCGTGCCATAACTTAAGCAAAGGGAGAATGCGACTGTGGTGGTAGCTTAGGTGGACTGTTGGAAACTCATACTTTCTGGTTCCCAAGCTCTATCTCCAATCGTGGCTTTGTAGCTTTCACCAAGAAGCAAAAATTGTCTTCGCGGGAACGAGGGTCACATATAAATGTGTAAAGTCTTTTTCTTCTTTATCTACAGCCTTTACCCCTCTCTTTGTGTGGTCGCTGTTTTGTGTAAGCCTTCTCCGTTTTCGGATATCATCAGCATTCATTTCTCTTAGTCATTTTTCCCTTTCATATCATTTACTATTTATCTTTCCTTCTGAACTATCGCCTTCCTCTCCTTCCCCCCATCCACCTCCGTGTCCGTGACCCTCGACATGCATACTTATGTAATTTTGAATCAACTCGACGATCTATGCTTTGCTGCTATAACCGAGGAGCTCCATTTAGGCCGTTCTATTGCTCTTTGGTAGACCATAAGCATTGGCTACGCTACTAGAGTGCAAATACAAGACGTATATAATGAGCTACGCTTTGCCGCTGTAGCTGAGAAGGATCATTTAGGCCTTTTCATTGCTCTTTGGTGATTGGCGGACCATAAGCATTGGCTACGTTACTAGGACACCAGGTGAAGGTGTATATAATGAGTGATTGGATTTCAATCACAATTTCTTCCTCGTGCTCTTTAGGCATTTCTTTGAAAGCAAAGTATTTGCCGGTAATTCAAGAATGCATTTGGGAGTGCATAATTATTTATCTTCATTAGAAGTTTTGATTTTCCCGCTTTATGGGTGTATTTGGTTCGCAGTTAGTGGTGGGGGTTCTTCAGCATTTGTAACTAGTGTTGGAGGTCCTTTGCTTTTTCTCTTCTGTTTCCTGGGAGGAGCAGAGAGAGAAAAGGTCCACTTTTGTTCATTTGTTTGATTTCTGCTACCCCTTAAAATTGGGGGAAGTGCCTTGGTGAATAGATAGATATGTGACTGTGCAAGAACCCCACACTTTCCTATTCCAGTTTGTATTTCTCATTTTGAGAATCAAACTCAGAACTGGGGAGCTTTGATATTCAATCCACTTTAGCATTTAGTTTAACAAGGATTCTTTTTTGTTAATCATATGTATGTGAAGTAACGTTATCAGAAGCAGCATCGCAAGGTACAGATGGCTTTATTAATTCCGGTACACTTTTTGGGAAGCTAGGGAGACCTGATAGCCGTACATTTGTAGCAGATAACGCTGTCATTAGCTCAAAAGAAACTATTGGCAATACTGCTTGTAAAATAAAGTTTCTACGCTTGTAAACATGCGGTTAAATGCATTTTTATTAATTTTACTAAGTACTGTATAGAAAAATATTGTAGTTTAACAGCACTTTGTGAAAATAATGAAAATAATTCTCTTCTTGTTTACAAGCTCAGCGATTTTGTAGGCAGCGTTTCCAGCAATATAATTAAGAAGCCCAATTGATATTGGTAATTGCCAAGGAATAATATTTCATCATGTTGTGTTTATGTTATGATGATTGGTGACGTGGGTAGTGATCTGCAAAGGTAGTACATATTGTCCTCATTCTCTTATGATTCTTCGCTTTATACTTGCAAGGAAACTGTAATTTCAACACGATCCAGATAATGCATTGGATACCTAGTCGTCATCCGAATTTACACACATTCTTGACGACTTAGGCCTGAATCTCACTAGGCTTTTTTTCGCCACCAGCGAGTCGTTGCTGCCAAAATGGGAAACCGGGAGCTTTTTGCTCGAAGTTTTAGCTTCTCGACTGGATAGGAAGCAACGAGCACAAATCCCAAGCATGACTGGATGCAAACAAACAAGATAGCTGCTGCAAATAGGATGTGCTCTTGCTTGGCAATCTTGAGTCCAACAAGCCTCAAGAGATAATGAAAATCTGCTTTGTTCATCCTGTGGTAGTTGTAGAATTCTTCAGTTGAAGTAATATTCCGAGAATACATATTACGGCAACAGACGGAACATTTTTGGGCACCATGATGATATCAGCTGATTGGTTTTGTTTAACACTTTTTTCCTATTTGCTCCACGAACCGCGAGATCGCAGTGTGACTCTACAACACTTTCGTTCGTGAGCATCGGCTGGAGGTTGGCGGGAACCTAGAGCAAGAAATGAATAGTGTGATTCCCGCATTAGCAACATGGTTTCCTCTCCAAGTAAGCGAGAGCATAATACAACATGATAATTCCTACATGACTTACCTTCAACATAGAAAAATATTAAGGAAATTCTAGCATGAACAGGAATACTATAAAGTATTTGCTTAATGTAAAATAAGTTTTTTTTCTAATCAACCTGAACACATCAATATCAGAAATTTTTTTATATCATTGCCTCAACCCAAGAATTATTTTTTAAATGCTCTCGTCCTTGGCATCACTAGGCTCTTCCTTTTGCCATCAACTTGTTGAAGTGATTTCCTCGTATCTCGATCACAAATCAACCAGATGCAGGTTTTTGTATATACTACTGTGTGATCAACAATACCACATTGGATCCTTCTCTCTGGTTATTTCTCAATTTCCCTTTGCTACACATACACAGAATTTTCTTGCCTATTCATACATTTTCTCTTTCCTCATACATCTGACAACACGTGCCTAACAATTCCTCTTTCAAGGTGTTGAATACAGCACTATAATTATTCAGCGGCAACTTTCCTCATGATAAGAGTAGAAGAGACTCTAGCTATGGCAAGCAGTTTTTCTAGAAAGACACTCCAAAATCAAACCATTGTTCTCTAGTCTTGGGTAGTGCCATAGTCTCTGTACCATGGTCTTCCACTGTCTTGGTTTAAAGTTTTCTTACTTGAGGGTACACTCAGGCATACTATTTTATCTGTTTTCTTATTTCCTTTCCTTGGGATATTTTCTCTGTTGGAGCTCTTAGGCTTATAGCATCCCGTTTTTCCAACTAGGGTTGTAGCATAGCTATTAATAATAATAGTAATTCAGATTAGGTATTGTTGCTTTTAATGACTGTAACAATTTATTACCTTCAGGATGAAAATTAATCTTCTGGATATCTTGATAGCGTTTATAGTTGTATTTGAAGTTATATATGAATGTTTTTTGTACAACAAGGTGTTCTTAAATACTGCAAAGTCAAATTGGATGTTGTTAATATTATTATTACTAGCTATGCTACAACCGTAGTTGGAAAAGCAAGATGCTACAAGCCCAAAGGCTCCAACAAGGAAAATAGCCCAGTGAAGAAAGGAAATGAACAGGTTCTCGAGAAGGTTATTATTGGATGTTGTTAATATTATTATTACTAGCTATGCTACAACCGTAGTTGGAAAAGCAAGATGCTACAATCCCAAAGGCTCCTACAAGGAAAATAACCCAGTGAAGAAAGGAAATGAACTGGTTCTCGAGAAGTTTATTAATCTTTTGGTCAGAAGTTTTTGGAACTGTAAAAAGGATTTGATGTCACATATTTTCATTTAATTTCATTGATTTTTTTCTTATTGAAATGCCGAAGGTCGTTTTTCACATGACCTTTGGAACGTAGTACTTTTGTTTTTGAATTATGAAAAAGAGATTGAAGTATTTTTCGCATGGGTGACAGTCGCTCATTACGACGATGCCGTCTTCCTGTGAGTTTAATAACCATGCTAAATGCATTACTGTTATATCAATGTACTTTGACTGCATGTCAGAGTTAATTTCTGTACTAAAGGCATGGTAATGTCTGGCCATACTTCAATTCATCAGTATTTGTATAGATATCTGTTTGAGGCTCGAGGTGAGGATGGCAGGTTCATCCTTGCCAAGATTTTTGCACGTGATGTGTCCTACTATAAGCGCCGGCATTTTTATATTAGTGAACCCTCGTTTATCGCGGTAGATAGGTTCCAGACCCGGCCGCGATAGGTGAAAATCCGCGAAGTAGTGACACCATATTTACCTATTTATTTAACATGTATATTCAGACTTTTAAAACCTTCCCTTGTACGTAGTACTGTTAACAAACTACCCTTTAATGTACAGAACACTTAATGCATGTACTACAGTACCCTAAACTAAAACAGGCACAAATATTAAAGGCGATTTTCTATCATGCGTTTCCTAAACGCCAAAAAGCACGTTAAAAAATGGCAACCAATGTTTTGTTTAAGTTTCTCTGATCATAATGAAGAAACAAACGCATTTACTGTACACATCTGTGTATAGGTTAGTTTTTGCATCGATTATATTGATTATTCAGCACAGTATGTTGATTTTGTTATTACCAATATGTATATATATATGGGTTATGAAAAAAATCCGCGAAGTGGTGAATCCGCGATGGTCGAACCGCGAAGTAGCGAGGGTTCACTGTACTTCAGCAGCAGGTCTTCTGAAAACTATTTAAACTTTTATAATGACATTGTAACTTTTATGGTTTTAATTGAATTCTCTTTCATTTTTCATATATAATAAATGCTATGGGTGCCAATGACCTTAGGTATCAGGATGCCAGAAAACTTTCAATCAATCAATTATCAATTCATCGTGATCTATCAATACGAAAGTATTGAAATTGAATCGTCGGGAAATTCTCGTGAGAGATTGAAGTATTTTTATCGTAAGTATTCTTCCTTTGGAAGGTCTGGATATTAATGTATTATTATAAAGTGAAAAGGCCAGATATTCTGAATATTAATGTATTATTATAAAGGGAAAAGGTCGAATATGTTTTTGAAAACCTCATATCCAACCGGGATTTGGTCTAATTTGGAAATAAATGTCAAAAAAAGGAACTGATTTTCTTTAATATGACAGAAAACTCATTAATCAATCAATGCCTGAAATTAGGTTTATATTTTTGTAATATTTTGTTAAAATGGAAGTTGAAATGTTTAAAAAAATGTGATTAAGAGATTGAAGTATTTTTTTTAAACGATATTTGTGTATTTTAAGAAATCTTATTACCAAGAGATTGAAGTATTTTGAAAGAGATTGAAGTATTTTATTTGAAAAGAGGCAAATATGATGTATTTTAAGAATATCATAATGAGATTAAAGTTTTTTTTAGAGGAGTCAAACAATATTAGTGAATTTTAAGAAATATCACATTGAGGTTGAAGCATTTTAAAGAGGAGATGAAAGTCTTCTTTTTAACCCTGGAAAGGTATGCGACCCCTACAGCATTTTCAAAACCTGTTTTTTCCCCATAAATCATCAGCTGTCTCGAATATGGAAGTGATCAACCTGCAAGGGGTGACTAGTCTACATGCCATTGTCTGCTTTAGGACTGATTTTCGTCTAACTTCCCTCCTTCCCCGTTTTTTACCCCCCCCCCCCAGGGGTCGACCTCGACCCTGAAATACCTTTAAAGGGGTAAGTGATCAAACAGCAAAGTTATTACATAATTATAAATTGTCGAACAGTGTTGATACTTGTTTGGTTCTTTATAGTTGGAAAGTGTGGGTGGATGGTGTGTCTACCACTTGCATGACATTGGTTTTGGCTTAGATCCCATATATTGCCATGAGATCCATTTTCCCTCAAATGCTAATTTCTGAATTTTTTTATTTTTTGTAAATTTCTGATTTTTTTCTATTTATTTTGAATTTATCTTCAATAATGGCCAGCAGGCAGTATTCCCTCGGCATGGATGTCATCAACATACTTCTAATGGAGTTAAAAAGAGATGTTGATGATAATATGGAGCTTGCATACCCATTCTTCTGTCCAATGCCCTTACTTCCTGAACTCGGTCAGGTCTGATACTTCACCCGTCTCCCTTCTCTAAGATACTCCCAAGTTTTCCTACAAGATTGGCCATTATTATTTGTTTACAGTATCTACGATGTTTCTTATCCACTTTTCTTCCTTCCTCTGTCACGTCAAAAGCATTTCGATCTTTGAGATACTGTACCACTGTTTTGTCTCCAGCCTTCAGATGCTTGTGTAGCAGAACCTTGGGTACTTTTAATTTTTAATATTCTTGTTGTTTGCTTCCCTTTAGCGATCCTTTTCAATCTGACTTACCTGTTCATACTTTAGCTTGAAGAGTTAATCATCTATAGTGACCCTTTTCAAACTGACTTACCTGTTCATACTTTTGCTTGAAGAGTTAATCATCTATAGTGACCCTTTTCAATCTGACTTACCTGTTCATACTTTAGCTTGAAGAGTTAATCATCTATAGTGACCCTTTTCAAACTGACTTACCTGTTCATACTTTTGCTTGAAGAGTTAATCATCTATAGTGACCCTTTTCAATCTGACTTACCTGTTCATACTTTTGCTTGAAGAGTTAATCATCTATAGTGACCCTTTTCAATCTGCCTTACCTGTTCATGCTTTTGTTTTAGTTAATCATCTATAGTGACCCTTTTCAATCTGCCTTGCCTGTTTCTTAAGAGTTAATCATCAACAATTTTGTACTTAGAGATAATTATATTCCTTATCTATTTTTATTCTTTCATTTAGCTTTTCATCAATGAAGAGTTTATTCTATCAAGATGAGGTTTTCAAAATGCATGAGTTCACAGCTTCTATCTATATTTTTCAACTTTACCACACTAGTTTTCAGTCTGCAAAGGGACCTATAAACGTTGGTCTAACTGGTGAGGGACCTATGGTCGTTGTTCTATCACGCCCCAGTATCTATACCGACACTCATTGAGTGAGCGAGCTGGGTTAATTCCTGGCATTCCATGCATTCTTTTTTTCTCTGGTATATTTAGCAATTTTTATGCCTTAGAAATGGTGCTTTAAGGTGCATTTCACGGAGCGACACAGGTCGAGCCCAGAAATAGATTTTTCCTTCGTCAAAATCCCTTTATATATTTTAACAAGTAACCTAATGTGGTTATGGTTATGAGTTTATATGAAAACTTGTCGTCGAAACATTGTTTTGCGGATACTACCATGAGATTATTTTCTTTTAACTTTCATTATTGATTAAAATCATAAGTAAGGGTATTTCTAAGTGAAAATTTAATAAGGTAATTGTCTATCAGTTTCATTTAGCAGTTTATAACCTAAATATAAATTCCCATTTAATGCAAAATTTATATTTATATCATCAATTATCTAATTTATATTTAGTGATCTATGCTATCATAATCATGAGTAGTTTTCTTCTCACTATTGTCAAGTGCTGGTCATCATATCTAGAAACTTAGCTTCTACACTGAAGGTGTAATTGTTAACTATTTGAAATTAAGAAAGAATAATGATGCAATTTTACCCAAACAGGAGGACGAAGGAAGTGGCGACGAAGCCGATGCATCGCAGGTTACAGGTTATGGCGCCTGGCTGAGCGTGTCGGGAAAACGCCGGAAGGAGATGTACCAGCCGTACGTCAATCCGCGTCACCAGTATGTCGAGGGGTCGGAGTAAGCGGCCGGGAGATCCTACGGCGGCGGAGCGAGATCCATGATGGGGGAAGCATCTGGGAGCTTAATGGGCCAGTATCCCATGGATGACAGGAGGCCACAAATGCAGGGGCAAAATTTCGACAGATACTTTAACAACGCACCGAACAGAGTGTTTGAACGACTCGGATCGGGCTATGACCAGATGCAAGGCAACAGAGATCCGTACGCCAGAGACCTAATGGATGCGTACAGGAGAGACCTTTGGGCCCTTACGGTGTAACAGTGATGGATCCTTATAGGGCCCCGGCAGGCCCCTACGGCAGGACGCCTGCCGACCCGTATCGGCTTAGCAGAGAAGACTACGATACCCAAGATATGTCTTCGCAGCGTAGCTCAGGACTCGGAATGTACCGCAGAGACTACATAAGTTACCGATTTTGATTTAAGAATTCCATGTATAAAATTTACAGCTTAATTTTACGTTAAACTTTAGGCTTCAGCCTTGTTCTTAATGGGATCTTTTACCCATGTGAATAGTTAGGTTAGCTTTTATTTTATAATAGTTTACCTTTGATAGAACAGTTTAAAGATGATAGAAACAGTATCTTTGAGAAAGATAAAACAAAATAATACTTAGATTGTATTATCATCGGTAAAGGTTCCATCATTTGCTTTCATGAGCACGAAGATAATTTTATGAACTCATCGTCACGTACGTTTAGTCATTACTTTTACTTTATTAAGTGAATAAATATAAAATATTATTTAATGTAAGAAATTATTCCAATAAAATAATATTCTCAAGTTTAACATTTTATTACAAAGTTGCCTTATTCTAATTATGACAAGAAAGACCATGGTTTAAGCTCACTATGAACTATAAAATTGTTTAAAACTAATAAAAGTAAAAGATCAAGACCCATCAAATATTCTAAAACATCTAGAGTCTCTTAAAAAACAGGACTATGTATAGTTTGCCTCATATAAAAATTTAAACCACAAAAATAATGTACTATTTTCCACTTACAAAATATTTATTCTTTATTAAGAATAAGTATATTTGTATATTTGTATATTCTACATGTTCAAGAATACCCTGCCTTATGAGATGTTGACAGTGAGCCATTAGTAGGTAGTGCGTCGTATTCTTCTGCAAGATGACCTTGTCGCCTTCTTCGATTGGAAACTCACCGTAATCCTGAAGGCATCGGACCTGAGGACAAACAATATGAATGAAACTGTGTTTTCCAAGTAGGCAAGTCTTGCATTACAATATTATTATTATTACTAGCTAATCTACAGCCCTAGTTGGAAAAGCAGGATGCTATAAACCCAAGGGCTCTAACAGGGAGAAAATTGCCCAGTGAGGAAAGGAAACGAGGAAATAAACTACAAGAAGAGTAATGAACGATCCAAATATCTTGAAAACTGTAACAACATTAAATTAGATCTTTCATATATAAACCATTAAAACTTGAAAAAAATAACAGAAATATGATAGAAGAATGTGCCCTCAAGCAAGAGAACTCGAACCCAAGAAACTCCGCCCAGTTGTACCTAAAGACATAAGCATTTTGCTTTGGTCAATACAATCTCGCTACAACACTGTATCCTAATAATGCCTCCAATAGGAAATTCATTCATACATTTGAAAATTATCACTGGGAACTATACTCAATTCTTTTTAATGAGCCGCATTTGCACCAACTCGCAGTGGTGCCCTTTCAGCTCGGAAAATTTCCCTGCTCTCTGATTAGTTGGAATTATCTTATCCAACCAATCAACGATCAGGAAACTTTTCCGAGCTAAAAGGGCACCCCTGCGAGTCGGTGCAAATCTGCCTCACTAAAAAGAATCGACTATAACTAGAGCATCAGTAGTTAAAGCTACAAAACCTTTAAACCAGATTAGGGACTATAAATATAAAACCTGCTTTAGCATTCTAAGCTTAAATGAACTACCAAATATTTGAATACCATTAGGTAAGAAGCTGTATAATAACCTATACTATAGAATTTACAAGTTAGATATTGGGTATTTTTATTAAGAGTATGCTGACAAAAACTGGGATGTAACTGTATATATTTGCAAAAACTGTGCCCTTAAGATAGTAATACTGTCACAGTCTTATGCTTCAGTTCAATGTGAATAAATTGATAAGTACTGATAGATTATATGACAGTATTACCCAAACAAAAGTAGTAATCACTGAAGTGGATTCAGACTACTACTTCAAATGCAAAACATATAGCATTCATATAATTTCAGACTTTCCACACAGGGGGCACTTTTGGGAATTGGACCTCTGGTAAGTATCATAACCTGATATAAAAAAAGACTCTTAAGAGTATCCCAAACTTAAATTTCCAGTCATTTGTATATTTCCTAATTATATTATCCTGAGTTCTTTAATAGCAGTATAGTTTTGGTGAAGCTGGAAGTTTGCCTGTTCAAATAAAAACAAGATGGTTGTAATCACTGAAAGGTGACAGGTAAGCCCTAATAGTCCATCGAGTAGCCACTGTGCCCATGACAGGACTAGTGGAGAAGCACAGGCGGGAAGTAAAACTTGTACTCGTGTTTACATAGTTAAGAAAATTAAAAATGTCTTGAAATTGGAGATTTGTTCCTGTTGGGAGGCTTGGCTGCGTCAGGCATACGATACAGCAAATGACGGCACAACCGTTGCACCCCGAGAGACGGGAAAGAAAAGAGGAAAAAGGGGCAGACATTTATACCTTTGATATTAGGACTTATGTTGCAACTGCTATCTTAGACTAGATGCTTCTTGTCCTGTGAGGGTTCGCTACACTACCAGTTGAGTGGCTACCGGTAGCCAAAAGATAAAAGTGTCCGGGGACCTGCGAGTATATTTCCAAAAGCAGTCTGCTGTTAACATAATCTAGCCTTCAAGACTTGCGTCACTGACAGGTGGTGGTGAAGAAACGACAGAAGAGACCCGAAAATCTAATACGGTAAGCAAGGACTCTAACGGTCGCCATGTCCTGTGTTCCTTCCGAAGCAGTGGTCCGACACTTGCTGAGCTTGGACCACTGGAAGTTTTGGCCTTCCTTAGGCATTGATGGTGACCCATCAGCAGAAAAGCTGTTGGAGGTGTTAGCAGATGCTCTAACATCCAGGACATCTGCTTCGGAAGGAGCACAGGACATGGCGACTGTTAGATTCCTTGCTTACTGAATTAGATTTTCAGGTCTCTTCTGTCGTTTCTTTACCACCGACCATTATTCGGCCCCGTGCAGGAATGAGTACATACACCCTCAGTTGTCACGAAGGAAGCTCCCCTTGCCCACCACCTTCTAATAGCTCAAGAGAAAATACATCAACAATGACGACAAGCAGAGTGATTGTAGAATTTCGGCCAACTAGCGAGCTCATCCTTCACACTAGCAGAGGAATGATGATGGCACACATCTTATAAGAAGTGACCAGAGATCAGGATGATTTTCTTCTGTCCTGTAAGGGCACTACGACGTTATTTGAAGAGGACTGAGCCAAGGTCGTCTCGAATAAAGGACAGGTGGTCCGAGCTCAGCAAGTGTCGTCCTCATAAACGATGGAGAACATTGACGAGGAAGTAAAAGGATATTTCCTTCACTGAGGGGAGTGGATAGTCTTACTTTAGGAACCAGGTTTGCGGGCAAATCGGGGTCTCCTACCTTCCTCGGTTTTCCTCTGGAGGGCTCGGCTCTACGGTTAGGTTAGGTTATAAAAAAAAGTGCACCAATCTGAGTGCCGGAGGGGAGAGAAGGAATTAAAAAGCCTCTTGTGGAACAGCTTATGCAAATTTGCCTCTAAAGACAATCTCTTAGAATTCTTTTTCCTTCAACCGTAATCAAACCACTATAAAAGGAGGCTATGACCTACACTCATCACAGGGGGATTACTGCAAGCAATAGTGCCCCTTGCAAAAAAGGACAAAAGAGATGGGGCCAACAGCAGGCCAGCAGGTTTACCAGGGCAGACCCAAATGTCGGTATGTGGGGTTTCCACCATAAGCAAACGGCAAATGCTTCTGATAAAAAAAATCAGAACAATCATAACAGCCAAGGTTAGAGATAGAGATTTATGTCGGTAGTTACTTGTCGGTACTCACAGCCATGCTACCACCACCTCACTATACATTTTAACATCCAAGTTCCAGCTTCGTTGAATACTTCTATTAAAGAATGAAAGTTTGCATTCATATAAAAACAAATATAGTTTGTATTTGTGTAGAAAAAATAGAATTGACATAAGGAAGAAAGTCCAGAACTGAAAATGAGAGGAATATATTTCATGTCTAACCCAGAAGTAAACACACTATAATTCTGCCTTAACCTAAAATTAATTATTACTAGCTAAGCTACAAACCTAGTTGGGAAAGCAGGATGGTATAAGCCCAAGGGCTCCAACAGGGAAAAAAAACCTAACAGGGAAAGGAAATGAACAAACTGTAAGAGAAATAATGAATATGAAATATCTAAAGATTGGTGACATTAAAATAAATCTGTCATGTAAACCATGAAGAGAGACTTTATCAACCTGTTCAACATAAAAAAAAAAAAAAAAAAATTTGCTGTAAGTTTGAACATCTGAAAAAACTAAAAATCATTATCATGTTTTTAACTTTTTTACCCCCAAGCTATTTGGAACTTTCCAACCCTTAACCCCCAACCGTTTTTTTTTTTTTTTGCCAAACACGTTTTGCAATATTTTTTTTTAGATTGCGCCGACAGCCTTAATTTTCGTCATAGAGAGGTCAGGTTGGTCTTATTATTTTGGAAAATGCCAGGAGTTTCTCATAAAATTACCAAATATATGTAAAAAAAAATGCAAATAGCAGTTTTTTGCAAGGACGTACCGGTACGTCCATGGGGGTTAACGGATGAGTTTTGTGAAACGTACCAGTACGTCCATTGGGGGTAGAAGGGTTAAATGCAATGTTATTTATACCATACTACAGTACTTCAAATGCATGAATATATAAGGAAGAAAATTTTGTGGTTACCTCAATGTATATATTTTTGGGAGGCTTTATGTCTTGGGTGACATCCAACCCGCAACCTTCTCCGAGGGACCTCATGTAATTCGCCAGATTTTTGTTGTATTTATTGAACCACTGAATCTGGAAGGAATTTCAACATTATAGTAAATTTTAAACAGTCAAATATTACAACCATTTAAATACAGGCAAATATTCATACGGGTAAATACTAACGACCACTTAAGTAAAGTCAAATACTGCAACTATGTATAGTAAACCGTCAAATACTGTGATCAATTCTATGATTTTTTCATACACTACACGTTGCAATTTTTACGGACGACACTGGCATCTTCTGAATTTGGAACAAAATCATCACTTAACATATTCAAAATACAGTTATCGTAACAGAGAAAATAGCTCAGTGAGGAAAGGAAAAAAGGAAAATAAAATATATTAAGA
This sequence comes from Palaemon carinicauda, assembly GCF_036898095.1. Classification (NCBI taxonomy): domain Eukaryota; kingdom Metazoa; phylum Arthropoda; class Malacostraca; order Decapoda; family Palaemonidae; genus Palaemon; species Palaemon carinicauda. Next base: position 127,262 of record NW_027169092.1, on the reverse strand, counting down.
AGAGTAACATGAAAATAAATATCTCCTATATAAACTATAAAAAACTTTAACAAAAGAAGAGGAAGAGAAATTATATAGAAGGGTACAGAGAAAATGGCAGTACCCAAGACTAGAGAACAATGGTTTGATTTTGGAGTGTCCTTCTCCTAGAAGAGCTGCTTACCATACCTAAAGTCTCTCTTCTACCCTTCCCAAGAGGAAAGTGGCCACTGAACAATTACAGTGCAGTAGTTAACCCCTTCGGTGAAGAATTGTTTGGTAATCTTAGTGTTGTCAGGCGTATGAGGATGGGAGAATCTGTAAAGAATAGACCAGACTATTCGGTGTATGTGTAGTCAAAGGGAAAATGAACCGTAACCAGAGAAAAGAATCCAATGTAGTACTGTCCGGTCAGTCATAAGACCCCATAATATGGCTTGGCACTGGGGGCAAGTAAAGCCCCTGACTGCCGAGTTGAAACTGTTGAACATTGAAGAGATTGGACGGTAGAAAGGAAGCGACAATAGACTTGAGGTAGAAGGCTAAAAAGGAGGTCCAGTCTAGGGGGGTTGCAAGGACACTTCAAAGACCATTAGGTAATGCCTATAGCACTCAAAATCAGGTGCACTGAGCAGAAAACCAGACATCTAAAACTCCTTGGAAGTTAGGGACTACAGTACTGAACTTTTCATACTGTCATGAATCATGTTAAAAAAAACTCATATTGACTCATTACTACAAGCTGGAAATTTTCTATATCAGATACAAAAATAAATTCAACTTTTTACCTCTTTTTGATAAAAGACAACTAGGATTATAGCCTAGCTTGTAATAATAATAATAAAAGCTTTTTAAAACATCATGAGATAAAACAAAAGGAATAGTGGTGGCCGATGTGGTAACGTCCCTGACTGGTGAACGCCAGACTGGGGTTCGCGTCCCGTGCAAACTCGTCAGTTTCTTTGGTCGCTGCAACCTCACCATCCTTGTGAGCTAAGGATGGGGGATTTGGGGGAGCCTATAGCTCTATCTGCTGAGTCATCAGCAGCCATTGCCTGACCCTCCTTGGTCCTAGCTAGGTTGGAGAGGGGCCTTGGGTGCTGATCATATTATATATATATGGTCTGTCTCTATCGCATTGTCCTGCTTGATAGGGCAATGTCACTGTCCCTCACCTCTGCCATTCACGAACGGCCTTTAAGCCTTTGAATGGCAGCTACCATTTTCATCTTGACAGAAAACTCTATTTTATCATTTTGATACCGCAGCTGAAACCTGTGAATTTATATCTTTCTGTAGATGTTTTGACTCAAGTGAAAAAAGCAACACTTGAGTTTGAGGAAAAACTGTGTGCAGATTATTAATCATAGCTATTTTAAAATCAACCAAGAAGGTTTCTGGAGTTATTAAGTTTTTCAATTGGTCAAGCACAGCAGTATATGTTGCTTGGCTTTCGTCAGTTAAAAAGACTGTAAATTAAGCGTACTTTACAAGCATTGGTTAGTGCACGAGAATGAGGTAGATGGGATAGTGCATGATAAACTGGATGATAGAAGTATAGATGGGAATCTTAATAATACAATGAATGATAGCGATATGGAAGAAGTAAAAGAGAGAGTAAATGAAGGCCCAGTTACTCGAAGCAAAGGTCCTGTTCCCGAATATGATTGGGTAAGGGAAAAAAAAAAAAGTGTTTGTGACAGAAGGATTTGGCAAAGTAAGGGGAGGTGAGGTATGTGGAGGATCAACTTTTTATGTTATTTTTTTCTATTTTTTCTTTTTTTTGCCAAATATTTTTGTGAGAGAGAGAGAGAGAGAGAGAGAGAGAGAGAGAGAGAGAGAGAGAGAGAGAGAGAGAGAGAGAGAGGTAATTAGTGTAACGACTGTTTGTAGTGAGAAAGACTGCTGGTATAATTAAGGTTGTTTGTTTACTTCTTGTAGCTAGTTTAGACCAGTAGTGAATGTCTTGAGCAAAGGTTTTCTTTTATTGACTACAGCCAGAGGCAGTTGTGTGTTCATATACTGGATTCATCCTTTTTTCTACCAGCTTTGGAAGTGTTTATCTATTATATTGGTAAGTACAGAATTGTTTTCTTTGCCTTTGGGGTGATTGTGAATGATAGATAGTTTATTATTTATCTTTGATTATAGTAAGATAAGTTTAGTTGGCTAGGAGTGTCCGTACGTGTTTTTTCTTTGCATTTTAAATTCTAATTATTGCTGGCCAGGATTATCATAAGTGACATTTATTAGACTGTTCTTGAGGATTGTATAACCTTTGATGACCTGGCTTGTATAAATAATTTCTCCTGGATGGATGATGACGACGATAATGATTAATACCGATTAACTGAGGCAGTTGTGCCAGATTGCCCGAGAGTGTTCTATTTGCCACAGAGTTGTGGCTGTGCCGTTAAAGACAGTTCGGCTTAGTTCGTCTGGACAACGGTATCTGTATTACTATATACAGTATATAAAGTACACATACATACTTATATATTATCCAGTTGCGGTTATAGTTTTAGTTTTCAGTTTTGTTAATGTTTTTGTTGGTTCATTTGAATATTGTTGCTTTATCTAATTGATTTAGTTATAAATATTATAGCAATAAGTGTGATTGTTGGAGTTTCTTTTTAATATTGATTGTTTATTATTATTATTAATTATTACTGGCTAAGCTACAACCCTAGTTGAAAAAGCAGAAATGCTATAAGCCCAAGGGCTCCAACAGGGAAAATAGCTCAATGATGAAAGGAAATAGGGAAAAACTACAAGAGAAGTTTAAGAACAATAACAACATTAAAATAAATCTTTCATATACAAACTATAAAAACTGAAAAATAACAGAGGAAGAGAAACGAGAGAATAGTGCGCTCGAGTGTACCCTCAAGCAAGATTTAAGGTTAGTTTTAATTTCCCTTCTGTCCAAGAGTCCTAGCCACACAAACCCTAGTCCTTTAAATAATGGCGAGAGACGCTCTTTTGTCCCATGAGGGCGCTGTGCTTACTGAACAGGACCCTACACTTCCGGCCCGAGTGTCACAGTTTTCGAATTACACCGCCGAGTAAGAACAACTCTTATTTCATAAAATAATGCTACTACAGTAATGTACATTGTATGAACATCAATTCTATTCACGGAAATATATCCCATACTTACAGGTAGGCCCGAAGGCATGTCTTATTCCGTTCCAAAGCGGCGTGTCTCAAATGTACGCAGGAAAAATACTTCACTTCGCCTGCCACAGTGGCATTCCTGGAAAAGAATTTCAAATATATAAAAATTTGTATTTTCTGTTTCAAAACACATCAAATACTTTACTTTATCTGGTCCTGTATAACAGGAGTATACACAAGTTTTTTTTTCAACATGCTTTTAAAATACTTTACAGATGTTGAAATAAACAATAGAGTATTTTGTAGTTTATCATAACTGGTCCTTCTTTTAAAGTCTTTTTATTTCTACTTAGAGTGTTTCTTACATAGCTTTCAGGAAACAATAAGAAAGTTTTAGTACAGAAAGGATTTGTTTTTGGTAGCCAGTCTAACCTTTAAAATCAATAGAATATTGATAAAGAACAAAACAATGAATAGCTGTAACCAAAAGATACGAAAGCAAATTACACGCAATCAATGGATCTACATTCCTCCTTTACCCGGTGTCACACAATCAACGGATCTACATTCCTCCTTTACTCTGTGACACGTAATCAATGGATCTACATTCCTCCTTTACCCGGTGTCACACAATCAACGGATCTACATTCCTCCTTTACTCTGTGACACGTAATCAATGGATCTACATTCCTCCTTTACCCGGTGTCACACAATCAATGCATCTACATTCCTCCCTTACTCTGTGACACGCAATCAACGGACCTACATTCCTCCCTTACTCTGTGTCACGCAATCAACGGACCTACATTCCTCCCTTACTCTGTGTCACGCAATCAACGGACCTACATTCCTCCCTTACTCTGTGTCACGCAATCAACGGACCTACATTCCTCCCTTACTCTGTGTCACGCAATCAACGGACCTACATTCCTCCCTTACTCGGTGACACTCAATCAACGGACCTACATTCCTCCTTTACTCGGTGACACTCAATCAACGGACCTGCATTCCTCCTTTACTCGGTGACACGCAATCAACGGACCTACATTCCTCCCTTACTCTGTGTCACGCAATCAATGCATCTACATTCCTCCCTTAATCTGTATATATATATATATATATATATATATATATATATATATATATATATATGTATATATATATATATATGTATATATATATATATATATATATGTATATATATATATATATATATATATATATATATATATATATGTATATATATGTATATATATATATATATGTATATATATATATATATGTATATATATATATATATATATATATATATATATATATATATATGTATATATATATATGTATATATATATATATATATATATATATATATATATATATGTATATATATATATATGTATATATATATATGTATATATATATATATATATATATATATATATATATGTATATATATATATATATATATATATGTATATATATATATATATATATATATATATATGTATATATATATATATATATATATATATATATATATATATATATATATATATATATATATATATATATATATATACAGTAAATTTTGACTCTAAATGCCTGACCTCTGATATAGAAACTTCATTTAGAACTGGAATGAGCTTTGACTTTAGAATTAAGCTTGTCAAGGTGTATCCTGAGCCGTACATCACGGCCGATTACAAATACTGTACAGATGCTCCCCTACTTACGAACATTCGAGTTACGAACAACGGTACATACGAACACAAATTGAAGGAAGTCCAAACATGTTCGTAAACATCCGTAGATTTCATTTCAAGTTAAATCTCTCTCTCTCTCTCTCTCTCTCTCTCTCTCTCTCTCTCTCTCTCTCTCTCTCTCTCTCTCTCTCTCTCTCTCTCCGTATTTTGATTTTTAATGCAGTTAAATCTTCATATTTCTTTGAAAATTATTAAAAAAAATTTTATATCCTTATTCGATGTTTCAATTAAGGGAATAGTAACGGATCGGAAGAAAACCACTTGATTTGCCTCTCGCCTTCCGTCAGAATATAACGTCATCAGACTTTTGGCATTTTTTTTTTTTTATTTATTAACATATTAGAAATATCTTCAAGATGAATATTACATCAGCGCCAAAATGTTACAGAAAATCAGTTTCCCTACAGTTCTTATTATTAGGTATCATGCGAAATCGTTGTAGCTCTTTTTGTGTGTGTGTGTGTGCTCGCTCTGTCAATCGCATATGGGTAGTTACAGTAATTCTAAAGCTTCATACAGTATTCAATTTTTCGTTCAATATTAAGCCTTCATATTTCATTTGACATTATTGTGTTTAAGTATGGTTTATTAAAGCACGTTCATATTTTTTTTTAATTTCTTGAGCATTTCAATAATCAACAATTACTTTTGATTTACTTTTGGTTGGGAGATCAGCTGATCTCAAGGTGACGCTGCAGTATTACGATTATGCGCACATATAGTACGAATAACACTGATTTATATAATTTTCTTGATATTCGAAATCTCTTCATAGTGCATATTACAACAGCGCTAATATATTATAGAGTATCACATTTTCCATACGGTTCGTTGATAGACCTTATTATTAGTTATAAACGGAATACGCAACCCCCCCCTCTCTCTCTCTCTCTCTCTCTCTCTCTCTCTCTCTCTCTCTCTCTCTCCGTATTTTGATTTTTAATGCAGTTAAGTCTTCATATTTCTTCGAAAAATATTAAAAAATTCTTTATATCCTTATTCGATGTTTCGATTATGGGAATAGTAACGGATCGGAAGAAAATCACTTGCTTTGCCTCTCGCCTTCCGCCAGAAGAAATATAACATCAGATTTTTTTTTTCTTAACTTTACGGTAAGTTGTACTAATCTCATAACTAATGATACAGACCACTAAAACACTTGATATCGTTACTCGGTGTTTCGATTATAGGAATGCTGTAATAAGATTACTCGGCAACATAATGAAAGAAAATCATTCGGTTTGTCAGCGCTCTTCCGCCAAATACATGACGTCACAAGATACGTGACGTATACTCTACAAAGAATGATTCCGTCGGTCAAAATTAAAATAAAACAACTCAGTAAACTAACCTTCTGCATTTTATTTAACAATAGCAAAACAACCATGAAGCAGTTAAATGCACAGTACTGTTACATACAGTAAATACAGTACGGTACAAGTCAGCTGATTTGATAAGCGTAAAAAGGTAACGTTACAGTACAGTACATAATGCAAATGGCCTCTTGTTTACGTAAGTTTCTAGCAAAAAAAATTAGGTAATGGAACAATAAAATATCTTTCAGTACATTTATTTAAAAAGGAATTAATGTACAGTACTGTACTAAATGTACAGTACACTATATTTACTACGATTTTACTTAAAAGTTATCTGATTCAGAAATGCAGTGCATATGTATGGCCGATTTTTTGTGCAAGTTTCCATTATGTAGTGTGCAGTACAGGATAATAAAACAACATACTGTACTGAACTTTACAGTATTATACAGACTACTGTAATATGATAAAGTAAAATATTTGTAACAACCTATTTTATATGAAATGGGGCTATTTGTTGACTTCTACTGCTGAAAATCGTAGACATCTGAGTTAGATTACGCTTACTCCAGACCAAAATTTAACACTAACGACTTACGAACAAAACGACTTACGAACAGACTCTCGGTCCCTATTGTGTTCGTAAGTTGGGGACTGTCTGTATATATAAAAAACTAGTGCATATACAGTAGCGCTCTTTTAACGCACTTTATACTTTGAAAAAGGCAATAAAGTTGAATAACTTATCTTATTATGATTGCGTTACTAAATCCGAGCGTTGCGTGAATTGAAAAATAAAAAGCAATATAAGGCATCAACCATACTAAGGTTAAAGAAGCCTCAATAACTGTAGGACAATGGTGACCATTATCAAGTTGTTCAACTTGTTTGCCTTTATACACTAAAGTACGAGCGTTAAATTACTGTACTGTAAAGCAATGTGCATTTTGCCTCCATTCTGCACAAGAGACCAATTTCTGTCTCCAGGAAACTCCTGGTTGGAGACACCACACCTTGCTTAGCCTCTGGTAAATCTAAAACAAATCAGGACCTTACCTACAGTAGATCTTCACACAACGTTCGCCTAGTCTAAAATCACACCAAAAAAAACCTGGCTTAATGGTGGACTTACAAAAGCTAAAATTCTTTAAAGTAATTTGTATTTTTCCTAGCTATACAAACCTGAATCATTTAAAAGGGGCTTACTCTCTTATTTTTTTGCTATGACTAAAATTTAAGAAGTCCTGTGGGTCTGGCAACAATGTATGGTCACCCTCTGTTCCTGCTCGTGCTGGGTAGATGCATCGGAGCTTACGGCTTTGTTCCTCACTTTACTCTGGGTTAAGACTTGCCGGTGGATGAGACGTGAAACATAAATAAATGGGTTTGTATACCTAGGAGAAATACAAATTACTCATACAAACCCTCGTCAATTATGGGCGTCTTCCTTTTGGTGGGAATCAGTACCTATGAGACAATGTTAGGGAGTCTGTCTGGCCCTGGACACAGGATAAAATAACGACTATCATGACCGGCTCGTATGATAAATAAAGTCATGACGTCAGGCTCAAAAAATTTAGTAATTGTCAAAGCCATAACGCAAGTTGGAGATTTGTGTAAGAACAACTTCTTCATTTGAAATATATCACATATATGTAATGTCACAGACGTTTTCTTACGTGTATAAGTGGCTATCAGTGTAGGTACTCCCTAGGAAGGAAGGTTCTGAAGAGAGGAAGGAAGCCCCTTTCATTCTACTGCATTCTCATGCCACAATAATGCTGAAAATAACTGTCGATGTGACAAGGAAAATGCCTTCAAAGATCTATGGGTACCTTTTAATTACTGGAGCTGTGAAGATAATCTGTCTTTAGAGAACCAAACATTATGCACCTGTGAGTGGTTCTTCTGGAATGCTAAAGTTGCGGCAATACTACGAATGTCGTGAGCCTTGGGAGGGACCCCAGTCGACACATTTTCCAAAGATTTGTATGCTCTCATGATAGCCTCTCGTAAGCAGAAAGAGATGGTGTTCTCGGTTACTCCCTTCTTGTTTCGACCTGTGCTTACAAACAAGTTAGGGACGAGAGGGCGAAAGGGTGAGGGCCTCTTTAGATAAAGATGGACTGCCCTTACAGGACAAAGTAAGACTGTCATGATCATCAGTTACCTCGCTGATTGCTGAAATCATAAGGGAGACAACTCTCTCATCAGTCAATGATGGATTTTGGGTCTTGGCTTGGCACAAAAGTAAAAAAGACAAATCTTTTAAACACCCAGATTGTGACACCAAGTGAGAGAGACTGTGTAGTTCGCTCATCCTCCTTGATGATGAAAGAGCTAAGAGAACCACTTATCTTCAATGTTAGGTCCCTGTCTGTTGCTTTGCATAGCGGTTCGTCGGGTACCAACTTTAGGACCTTAAAGCCTTCAACACACTTCCGGACGGGAGTTCAAGTTCCCGAGGTGGGCAAGATTGCTCAAATCTTCTGAATAAAGCCGAGAGTTCCCACAAGGAGGAGAGATCAATTCCCTTCAGTCTGAAGACCTGGCTCGAGGCTGGGCGATAGCCTTTACTGCTGTGACTGACATTAGTTTCTCCCTCCGCATCTATGACACCAATCACAGAAAAGTGACCACTTTGCCTGATAGATCGCTGCGGAGGACTTGCGGAGGTATCCTGAAGTGCTCCGTAGTCAGTCTCGAAAAGCCTTTCTTTCGGAGGTGGTGTTGGATAACCCTCAGCCGTGAAGAGACGGGCAGTGAGCCGTTTCGTAAAACTTTCACATGAGGTTGACATAAAAGGTTTGACCAATCTGGACGTTCTCTTGGAACTTCTGTGTGAAGATCTAGAATAGTCCAGGTACCAATCCACTTGTGGCCACCTTGGCGCGATTAGCGTTACTCTTTGGTTTTGTGACAACCTGATCTTGTTCAAGACTTGACGGATCAGACAGAACGGGAAATGCATAGACGCCATCCTGTCCTAAGAGTGTTGGAAAACAGTCTTCCGTTACTGCTGCTCTGCATCCAGGACTGGAGAAGAATATACTGGTAGATTGTTGTTCAGATATGCGGCGAACATGTCTACGGTCAGGGAAGCTCGAAAACTGTATTCAGCAGACTCTTCGCCACTAGATAATCCACAGACAATTCTGAACCAATTACAGTATCGACAACTAGTCGGCTCATATTGTCTATCAAATTCTTTTACCATGGGATGAATTGACCTGAGAGATTAATGGTATTTACATGTGCTAGTGTTGCATCCCTACTGCCAACTGACAGAGGATCTGGCATACCGAGCCCCCAGCTTGTTGACAAGAGTCACTACGGTTGTGTTGTCGTTCATCAACACTACCGAGTGACTTTCGGTCGCTTCTGTAAAGCAGAGTAACACGAGATGCGCTGCTTTGAGATCCAGACAATTTACGTGGAACGACTTGTCTTCCTGTGACCATAGTCATGAGATTTGTTCCTTCTTTTTGAGAAGCATCTGAAATGATTCAGAAGTCTACAATAGAGTTGGAATCAGTAAAGGTGCTATCAGATCCCCCTCCTCTAAACACCCCGAGAGATCTGTTCTCCTGTCTCGTGGGATCTTCCAAAGGGCCGATAGTGAGTCTGAGGTCTGCGACCGTTAGTGGCCACTGTACCGAGCGAAGGGTACCAGTTTCTGTATGCATGAAAGGGGACCCACAAGCTTCTGCTAGAAGTGAGCTGGAAGGAACTCCTGGAGAAAAGGTGTTGCGATCTGTCTGAAGATGGAAATACTCTGGCTTGGACCGTATCCATGTTCATGCCCAAATACCATAGACGACATTGTGGGTCAAGTCTCGATTTCTCGTAATACAGCCGGATACCCAGGTCGCAGAAAAATTCGAGAAGAATCTAATTGGTGGATAAGACGAGATCTTGACTGCCAGTAGTGGCCAGTTGTCTAAGTACTGCAAGAGCACTATTCCCGTCGCGAGAGCCCATGAGGAGACTTAGGGTGAACAGGAGAGTGAACGTCTGTGGGGCTGTTGACAGGCTGACATATAGCACCTTGAACTCTTAAGTTCTATCTCTGAAAATGAAACGCAGGTACTTCCTTGATCTTGCATGGCCTGCGCCACTGTGCAGCAGGTCTCCATCTCAAACCGAGTTTGAAGAACAAACTGCTTCAAGCAGGAAAGATCTACAAAATTTTTTTCAACCTCACGACAACTTCTCCACTAGGAAGAGGTTGCAGAAGAAACCCGGGGACTTGTGTAAGACTTCCTCTATTGCTTCATTCTCCAGCATCAATGAAATTTCTTTCTCCAAGAGCAAATCTTTTGGGGATCCTGTCAAATACAACGATGGGGTCGTCGGAGTTGGAGTATGGGTTTATGTAGGTCAACAAGCTTGTGAACAGGATTTGATACCCTGAGCGAAGAAATTCTATAGCCCTAGGATCTCCCCCGAAGAACTGCTACCTCGTCCAGTAATGTTGCAGGGGGTGCAGCATTCCCCTATAGGTGTTAAGTCGAGGGATCTACCGTCCCTAATGGGTACCTTGACGTCCTCGATTCCTGCGACCGGAGGGACGCACAGGTCATTTGTGTATCTCCAGACGCATGGAAAAACTTGCATCAGCACTAGGAGCATATGACCAATCTTTCTGATATTTTTACACTTTAACCCCTTGCGAGGAGTCTGGAAGTGTTGATGATTTTCCAGGTGAAACTTTAATAGCTTCCTTTCTGGAGGAAAACCTACCATTTGAGTCTTCGAATGTTACTTGTAGCCCCGACTCACTATGGGATCTCACTGAGGAATAATATAACTTTGAAAGTTAAAGGAGTTGGTGATACCTGTTGTCCATTCGCAGAATGGTGCGAGGACCATGTTGGCTTGTCATTATTTATTAATTGATCTACATTAATGGGTGAATTCTGCATCATGGATGAGAAATCTGTTCCCCTGAGCTTAGCATACTCGGTGGGGATATTGATCAGTTAGGATTTACAAACTCTTGGAGAAATTAACAGTTCCTCTAATAAATCCTGCTCTGGTTGGTTAATTAACGAGGTCAAATGATCCTAATCACTTAGAGCCTTTGCCGTCTCACTAAGAATAATCGGAGATAACTCTTCAACATGTGCCTGTTTGATGAAGATGCCCGCATCCTTTGTTATCGGTGCCTCTGGGAATTCTGATAACGATAGGTAGGACAGGGAAAATTCGGGGCTCGTGAGAGATTTCTGCTTCTTGCCCTCTTTGGAGAAAGGAGAAGATGAACAATCCCTTTTAGCTTTCTCTTTACGACAGCTACTGAATTTCTCCCGTTGGGAAGACAAACATTCCATGAAGATTTTGCAAGTGGGAGACACGGAACACTTCTTACCTTGACATGCAGGCCATGTAGGATGGGGATCGACCTCCACCCAACTTGTGAAGCCACAAGGACGATCCTCAAGGCCATGGCAGGTTTTAATACATACTTAAGAAGCACTCGTGATCACATGAGCTAATAAGAAAAGAGAAGAGGGGTCAGCGGCCGAGCAGACGTCAGTTCGTCGCAGCGGCCAAGAGTAAAGCTGGGGACTTAGCCGCAGAGTCCGTCACGCCTACCCAGCTTGGGTAGGAACGGGACAACCATACAAGGTTACCAGATCCACAGGATTTCCTTAATTTTGGTTGTAGCTAAACGGCAATGCTGTAGAGTGTAACCCGTATAAACGACGAGGGTTTGTATTTGCAAAAGAAAAAACAGCATTGCATTACAATAGACTTCTTTTAACAGATCTTATGCTTTCAAAAAAGACATTAAAGTAGAACAACTTTTCTGATCATGGTTACGTGAATGGCTCTGAGCATTGCATACAAAGCATCAACTTTACTCCGGCTAAAGTAACCTCAACACTTTAAAGTCGAGGACAGTACGGCTAAATACAGCGGGACGATGGTAACCATTAACAGGTTGTTCAATTGTTTGCCTTCATATACTAGACTAGAAGTGTAGCTTACATTAAATTGCAACCATGTGCATTTCACCTTGATTTTTTTTTACTAGAGCGTAAATTCTGTGTCGAGGCAACTCCTGGTAGATCTCAAACCAATCATGACCTAGCCTATGCTAGACTTACAGACAACCTACACCTAGTCTAAACTCACAAAAAAAAAGGGGGAGCCTAGGGTTGTGATGGCCAGGTGAGAGCGTCCTTGCCTGGTGATTGCCAAACTGGGGTTCGAGTCTTGCTCAAACTCCTTAATTCCCTACCATCCTTGTGACCTTAGGAAGGGGGTTTGAGGGAATCTATAGGTCCATGTGCTGAGTCATCAGCAGCCATTGCCTGGCCCTCCTTGGTCCTAGCTTGGATGGAGAGGAGGCTTGGGCACTGAGCATATGTCAGTCTCTAGGGCATTGTCCTGCTTGATAGGGGCAAATGTCACTGCCCCTTGCCTCTGCCATAACTGAGCAGCCTTAAAAACCTTTAAAACAATTGTACTTACAAAAACCTAGATTCAATGCCAAAGGTATCATAAGTATGCCAGGTTTACTATACTCTAGTACAATATTAAGAGACTGGAACAAGGCATAAGTGGCGGATAATGGTAACCTAGATACCTGAAGCTTCCGTGACCTCTTACCACTCTGAATTAAATTTGAATGAGTTCCAACTTGATCTTAACCCCTGAGTTCGTAACATGTGGTGCTGTTGTCCCAACTTCGATTTTTCCATTTTCTTTATTGTTAGTCAGGACGATATTTTTCACAGCAAATCAGAGAGGTTTTGACTGTCGAGTGACTTATTTGTAACAGTTCTATTTAAATACTTGTTTAGATAAGATTCATTTAATGGTATTGGAAACATCCCAAACTAGTGACCATTTCCCTACTGGAGTAAATAGGAAGTGTTAGTGGCATGCTCCAAGGCATTTTGAACAGTTTCGATTATGTTAATCGATGTAAAAAAGCTCTTCACAAATTATAAAGATAACTTACACTAGTATATACCTCTGAAAGTCTGAAGTTTCCGTTGGGAAGCCAGACGAGAAGTAAACACAGGGTTGCGAGTTGTCTTAGGGTAAGGTAAGAACACAGAGGTTGGGGTGTTAGTGGCGTGCTCCAAGGCATTTTGAACAGTTTAGATTATGTTAATCGATGTAAAATGGCTCTTCACAAATTATAAAGACAACTTACACTATTATATACCTCTGAAAGTCTGAAGTTTCCGCTGGGAAGCCAGACGAGAAGTGAACACAGGGTTGCCAGTTGTCTTAGGGTAAACTAAGAACACAGAGGTTGGGGTGATAGTGGCGTGCTCCAAGGCATTTTGAACAGTTTAGATTATGTTAATCTTTGTAAAAAAGCTCTTTACAAATTATAAAGACAAGTTACACTATTATATACCTCTGAAACTCTGAAGTTTCCGCTGGGAAGCCAGACGAGAAGTAAACACAGGGTTGCGAGTTGTCTTAGGTTAAGCTAAGGACACAAGGGGGGGGGGGGGGGGGGGGGCTTGCTAGGGGATGCAGCGTAACCAGTAGGTAAGGATTCACAGTACATAATGTTTTGATCAATTCATCAGCACTTTAGCAGCAAAACACTGAACCAATCGACAGGCGCAGTAATTTAAAACAATCCAATCAGTCCCCGCTTAACCTGGGAAATTGCCAGAGGACTTTTTTTATTCGATCAGAATCCAAACATTTTAAAATTCAAACAGGGTAATGGGAGCATCAAACTTAGTGTGGAGATGCCCGTTCTAACTTCTTGGCCACTGAGACGTCAAAATGGCAACGTTGAACTCCGAGAGTTACCAAGTTCGACGTGATACAAGAGATTCCTTTTACAAATTGAACAATCTAAAGCTGGTGAGGTTATGAACTTCACCCAACAAAGGGAATTCTTCTTCTTCTTTGTCTGCATCTATTCCCACTTTTATGTGGGGTCGATGTTTCTGACCAGCTTTCTCCATCTACCTCTGTCCCACACTCCATCACCGGTTAATCCCTTTGATCGAAGGTCATCCTTGATACAGTCCATCCACCTTCGCTTTGGTCTCCCTCTCCTTCTCGTTCCCTGTACCTCTATTTCCATCACCCTCCTCCCAATATACTGTTCATGGAGGTACAGGGAACGAGAAGGAGAGGGACTCCAGGGTGTTTATTCCGGCCTTTGTTCCAAGTATGGTGTTAATGACATGTGTTATGTTCAAGATGGAAAATCAACGAACAATGGCAAGCCCAAATCTTCTGGTGCTGTTATAATAGCTCAAGCCAAAGGAATATTGCTAAAAACGATGAATTTTTTTAAAATATCCTAATTATCTTGATGTTTTTGCCATCCTACCTTGCTTTGCATATGATGAACCGCAGAACACGCACCAGTCCATCTCATTCACCGACCGCCCCCCGAAAGAAAAAAAAGAAAATAAAATGACAATACGGGTTGAATGTAGTTCGTTGGGACAGGCGTAAATTTTCTTATTACTTGTAAAATCTATTTCTTTTACAGAATATGATTCGTGGTTACATTGCCATGAGTGTAACCGGTTAGGAGGCAAACACAGGGTAACCTAAGAATGTCTCCTAGGTTAGGATAAGTGGGGACCCTAGAGTTGGGCGGTGTTCTTGCGTACGAGGTTTTGTAGTATGACGGACATGGCCACGAACGAATGGAAATGGAAAGAAAATTCCCAATTTCTGTGGGCTCAGGAGGCCTTGGCCGTCTATATACAAAGGCTCCATTATTCTTCAACACGGGACTAGGTAATGAGGCTCAAATTCATTTTAGGAGGGTTATACAGTATTCAATTGTTAGTAAAAATCAGTTTAATGTATTACAGTAACTAAAAACATCTATTAAAATAGATTGTGATAACCTAACTTACCATATCCTATCTATTAAATATATAAAATGTATCCACCCTACTACAAACAAACCAATTCCCTTTTTAAATTTTGGTTTTTAAAAAAATCACAGCTTTGGGAAAATAAAAATTTCCACAAATTCTCATCAGAAACATTCAAATTACCAGTAAATAAAATCAGAACACATTCAGCTAAAAAAAAAAGTAGTTTTTTCCCTAGGTTACATTACCCTGCAATACAGTAAAATAATACCAGACGATCTATGTACTCAAGCTTATTTTGAAGGGCCACTGTCCATCTTAACTAATTATATGGCTTCCCCAACATACATTATCCTCCAAACCGTTCAAAATACACAGAAAACCTTTAGCCTTCGTTATTTAACCGGCAGAGGTTTGGTAGATGACACAATAAAACCGAGTTTTAGTTCACTGAAAAAAAGGTTCAAATAACTTCTGAAGTTCTGGCAGTTCGCGCTCAATGTTATTGTTATTGTCGAAGGCTGGCGGTTTTGTTTACGTTTTCTGAAAACGTTTTCTACGACATTTTATGATTTAGTGGATATTTATAGATTATTATTTTTATATTTGAGCAATAATTATAATAATAATTTTATAATCTCTTAAAAAATAAACTTTTTCAAATATTACCGTAAGTTTATATTTGTAAACTTTTCCTAAAATGATGATAAATATCCAATTTTAATCACTGAACTCAGCCATAATCAACGACGATAAGCCATTTAGGTTTGTGGTTAAGAATACGTTTACTACGACAATTTATGATATCATAAATAACTCTAAATTATCATTCTTACAATTGTGATTTAAGTATAATTATTTATCTATTTATGAAGTTATCTTATTTATGTTTAAGTGGTGATGTAGTTTTATCTCCATAATCTTTCTTTCAAATAATTGCAAATATCAACTATAATTAGTAAACGAAACCAAAAACAGACGGTCAGCTGGAGCAAATGAAAACACAACTCACTCCGTTCAAACATCTAAACTTGAACCTGTTTAAGTTTGTGTTTTGTGTTTGTTTCTAAACTTGAACCTGTTTAAGTTTGTGTTTTGTGTTTGTTTCCTACGATAGTTTATGATTTTCCAAATATTTGGAGATTATTATTCGTATAAATATATCTTAATTCTAATACTTTTTCTATATTTACATAAATAAATTTATATTCATATATAATTGTACATTTATTTGCATTAACTATCGTTTAAATTATTCAAAATATTAATCAATAATAAACGAACAAAACCAAATAAAAACCAGACGATTGGTGACACGAAATGGCGATCTTCGACAAAAGAAAGAAAAAAAGATATTTGCCATGAACATAAAATTACATTAAAGATTGAATGTTATTTACTGGTTATTTCCTCTCATAGAAAGAAATAGTTTTACGTATACTTACTAGCTGGGTGTTCTCTCTCTGTCTCTCTCTCTCTCTCTCTCTCTCTCTCTCTCTCTCTCTCTCTCTCTTAGTAAAAAGAAAAAAAAGGGAGCTACAGATGCACCAGCCACCCGTTGATATACTACTCCTAGAGAATTATGGGGTCCTTTTATTGGCTAGACAGTACTACATTGGATCGTTCTCTCTGGTTACGGTTCATTATCCCTCTGCCTACATACACCGAATAGTCTGGCCTATTCTTTACATATACTGCTCTTTCTCCATACACCTGCCGACACTGAGAATACCAAACAAGTACTGCACAGTAATTATTCAGAGGCCACTTTCCTCTCGGTAAGGGTAGAAGAGAGACTTTAGTTGTGGTAAGCGGCTCTTCTAGGAGGACACTCCAAAATCAGACCATTCTTCTCTGGTCTTGGGTAGTGCCATAGCCTCTGTATCATGGTCTTCCACTGTCTTGGGTTAAAGTTCTCTTGCTTAAAGGTACACTCAGGCACACTATTCTACCTTCTTTCTCTTCCTCTTGTTTTGTTAAAGTTTTTCATAGTTTTTATGGTGAATATTCATTTTAATGTTATTACTGTTCTTAAGGTATTTAATTTTTCCTTGTTTCCCTTCCTTACGGGGCTATTTTCCTGTTGGAGCTTATAGCATCCTGCTTTTCCAACTAGATTTTTTATGTTACTTTAAAATATTGTCAAACTATTACAGTAGATCGGATGTTCTAAGAAAAAAAAATAACAGGACTTTTTTTGGAAGAAATTTCTGAAATTAAGAAATGAAAAATGTTTCATGAAACAAAGTTTGGATTTTACGAAAACCTCTAAATGTTGATAAAACTTCAAAAAAAAAAAAATCAAGAAGTAGAATGTGGAAAGGTAAATAGCATCCTTCTCTCTCTCTCTCTCTCTCTCTCTCTCTCTCTCTCTCTCTCTCTCTCTCTCTCTCTCTCTCTCTCTCTCTCTCTCTCTCTCTCTTTACAAATACACACAGGGTTGTGTCATGTAATGACCATATTGTTGAATTATATAAGACAATTAGCCTATGTACAGGACCCAGTTTACGAATTGTGATGATAATGTTATTGTAGTACCCTTGGCCTTGGTAGTACCGAGCATGGACACACACAGACAAACAAACAAATACACACACACATATATACATATATATATATATATATATATATATATATATATATATATATATATATATATATATATATATATATATATATATATATATATATATATATATATATATATATATCGTAATCAATCCATCATTATATTCTATAGCTAAAGTGATAAAATAAGAATAGACCTACCTTTACAGTACCAGAAAAGCAGCCCATATAGTAATTAAAAGAAATTTTAAAGAGTTCCCGGTAATTGTTAGAAACTACTAACGTTATTAGGCACTAATTTTACCATGTTTGTTTTATATCTAAATATTAGATTACATTATTTTGCTAAAAATAACACTTCACCAACAGAGGTAATTTTCAAACTATAATTATTATTGTAATTTTACAAGCTAAGCTATAACCCTATCTGGAAAATCAAGATGCCATAAGCTCAAGAGCTCCAATAAAGAAAAATAGCCCAGTGACGAATGGAAATTAGAAAATAGATATCATTCATATCTAACACACACGTGAAGTACTGAAGGCAACGGGTTTCATCATCTGTTTAATGACATTATACCTAAAATTTAACCAAACATGAATTACAGTCATTTAGTTTCTTCACTATTTAAACTAGATATGATAAAACTATCTATTGTCCAAACCAGCAAAGCGCTTAATCAGTCATTTAGTTAAGCTTTAGACGTCATACAACTCATGACGTTATAGAGACGCATTTTCTTAATAAAGATAATGCAAATTACATTACACTTGAAATATAACAGAATACGAACTAAAATAATTTAATTACCTTCGTTATATAAGCTCGATATAATATTATCCATTTGAATATCGAATATCAGCCTCACTTAAACCAGCAAACAGAATTAATCAGTTAACATAACAAAGACGTATTTTTTAAATAGAAATTAATGATTTTGGTATCCAGAATTTATATCTTCGATGAAATAAGTTATCAAAACACCTTACAAGGAGCTATTTCTATACATTTTGAATAAAATATATCTTTAAATCCTTTAAAAACGAAAAATTCTCAGAGCGTTTCGTGTACAGTATTATATGGCAGGAACTCTTACTCTTTGCTTACAAATTCTTACTACGCGTCTAGCATCTTAGCCAGAACCTAGTTAATTATTTCTTTTAAAATAACGTTTTTATTTAGCTAACCTATTTAAATGAGTTCTATTATATATTTTAATAAAAAAAAATTGATATTTTAAGTTGCATTTTATAATAATTATAATTTATATATCCAAAATATTCTGTAATAACTATAAGTTTTTCACTCAAATCTTGTCTAGCCAGGATTTGAGTGAAAAACTTAGTTATTACAGAATATTTTGGATATATATCATAATTATTACAAAATACAAGTTAAAATATTATCAATTTATTAATAAAATAGAATTTAGAACTCGTTTAAATACGTAAGCTTGATAAATACGTCATTTTAAAAGAAATTATTAACTACTTTTTACTCCTAAATTTTAGAGACTTCTCGGTAGTTATGAGAAAATACTATCCCTATTAAATTCACACTAACTTATCTATGTATAAGTATCAAATAATGCTAATATACTCAGAATATCACTTCACTAGAAGAGTTAATTTTCGTATTAAAAGAATCATCTCGTGAAATACCAGAGGTTTAATTATCTGTTTAATGACGTTATACATAAAATTTAACAAAATACTAATTACAGTTATGTAGTTCCTTCAATACTTAAGCTCGATGTAATAATAGTATCTATTTGAGTGTCCAATATCAGTGTTATTTAACAGCAAATCAGTTAATCAATCATTTAGCAGCTGTAAAATTCATCCTACTCTCTATGACGTCACAAAGACGTATTCTATAATAGAAACAATAATTTGGGAATTAAAATTCTTCCCCATGATAAAATTTATCAAAAACATCCTACAAGGGACTGTCTTTTTATAATTTGAAGAAAATATACCATTAATTCCATTAAAGACAAAAATTCCTCAACCCTATCCACTCTAGCTAGAACGTTTGGTTGAAATTTGACGAAAAATTGGTCAGATTTCTCAAACAGTAACGCATAAGTCGCAGGATCTCTCCCTTGGAATATTCCAGTGTTCTGATTGGCTGTATTTTCTCAGTTGTGATTGGTTGTTGCCTTCGCTTACTACACGTAGGCAGACGTACACACGCACATCTAACATCGTAGCCTTAAGGACAGTCAAGTATTCTCCCCAATATGACTTATTTATTTAACTATGCCCTTTAACAAGATCTATTATTTATTCATTATTAATTTATAACTATTCATAGTTTATTTTAATATAAAATTGTAAATTATAAGTCATTATTTATCCAAAAGAAGTATAAGTTTTTCACACCAACTCAGCAGATTCATTCATAAAAATACGTTTCCATGACGTCACATACAACCACCAATCAGAGCTCAGGACGAGTCAACCAATGAGAGGCCAGATATTTCCCGCTAAAAAATCCATAAGTCGAGAGGGTTCCTCCGACTTATGTGCTGCTGTTGACGAACTTTTCAAATTCACGCAAAAATCTCGTTTGATCTATTCAATGTTTTTTTTTTTATTTCTTTATTCAAACAATTAAAGGTTTTTCATTAAGTAATCACTCGATTAATATATATATTATCAAAACAATTTATAAAGAATGACGGGTAATAAAGAAAATCTATTTATTTCTTAAATAAAAGAATAAAAATCTCGAAGAAAATTCGGGCAGATTGCTCAGACAGCAACCCAGGGACCTTAGCGGGATAATCCAGTGCTATGATTGGCTGTATCTTCCTTAGCTGTGATTGGCTGCACCCATCGCTTACTGCAGCTTCACAGACATACGCACGCACTCTCAAGATCGTAGCCAGAACACAGTTACGCATTCCTTCGAATATGACGTATTTATTTAACTTCTGTCCTTCGAGAAGATTTATCAATTAGGTATTAGTAATTTATTACTTATTTTATGATAATTTTCATAAAATTTATAATTTATAAGTCATATTTTATATATTATAAGTGTATGTTTTTTCATGACTACCAGTGGATTTCATGACGTCATATACAACCAGCAATCAGAGCATAGGACGAATCAGCCAATGAGAGGCCAGACATTTTCCCGCTCAAAATGCATAAGGTGAGAGGGTTCCTTTGACTTATGAGCTGCTGTTGACGAATTAGTCAAATTCACTCGAGATTTTAGATCATCTTTTTTTAGCTGAGGATTTTCATCCTAATGTCCTTCCTATAAACATACGATTTGGTAACCATTTATTTGTTCAATTACTTAATACCATAAATGTAACAAAATACAAATTACATTCATGTACTGTAGTTCTTAAAATACATAACCTCGATATGATAATAGCATCTGTTTGAATATCGAATAATAGCTACGTGTTTGTTACTCAATACTTCCAGCAAACAGAATTATCCCACTCTTGTTAAGCATGAAAGACGTATTCTTAATGAAAATAATGATCTATTAATCAGAATTTATTCATCTACTAGAATATATCCTAAAAACATCTTATGAAGTATTGTTTCCATATATTTTCAAGAAAAGTTATCTCTAATTCCCTTAAAAACTAAAAAAAAATCCAGCTAAGTCTTACCATTTTAAAGGTTTAGAGACATTTTAATAAGGAAATTCGGGTAGGTTTCTCAAACAGCAACTCATACAGACATACGCACGCACATGCAACATCGTAGCCAAAAGAACAGTCAAGTATTCTTTCCAATATGACGTTTTTATTCAACTATGCACTTTACCACGATCCAGTATTTATTTATTACTAACTTATAACTATTCCTAGTTTATTTCAATATAAAATTGTAAATTATTAATCGTAATTTATCTAAAAGAAGTATAAGTTTTTTACACTAACCCAGCCAGATTCTTCCTTAGCTGTGATTGGCTGCACCCATCGCTTACTGCAGCTTCACAGACATACGCACGCACTCTCAAGATCATAGCCAGAACACAATTACGTATTCCTTCAAATATGACGTATTTATTTAAGTTCTGTCCTTTAAAAAGATTAATTATTTATTAATTATTAATTTATTCATTATTTTATGTTAATTTTGATAACACATATAATTTATGAGTCATAATTTATATATTATAAGTACAGATTTTTTACAATTACCAGTGGATTTTATGACGTCATATAATCCACCAATCAGAGCGTAGGAAGAATCAGCCAATGAGAGGCCAGACATTTTCCCGCTCAAAATGCATAAGGTGAGAGGGTTCCTTTGACTTATGAACTGCTGTTGGCGAACTAGTCAAATTCATTCGAAATTTTTACCAAATCCCTTTCATCCTATTTCTTTATTATTTATTGTGTAATAATAACTACAAAAATTATATATTTAAGATACATTTTATTACTAAATATTGTTTTGAGTTTGTTTCTATAAAATGTACATTGTTTAAGTCTTAATTTATCTGAGGTACAGTATTTACCCCTACCCTTTATGACGACATATTTCCTTAATAAAACGTAAGATTTGTTAAACATTTGTTCAATTACATTTTACCATGAATGTAACAAAATACGAATTACTGTCATGTTCTTACACTATTTAAGCTCGATATAATAATAGCATCTGTTTGAATATCGAATATTAATTAGCTACGTGTCACTCAGTCAAACCTTCTTCTTACTCAACCAGCAAACAGATCTTGACGTCTCAGACTCATTTTCTTCATAAATATAATGAGCTAGTATAAGAATTTATTCCTTTTCTAGAATATATTATAAAAACATCTTATAAAGTATTGTTTCCATATATTTTGAAGAAAAGTTATCTCTAATACCCTTAAAAACGAAAAATCTTTTCAAATAGTGGCGGAAATTCGGGTAGGTTTCACAAACAGCAACGCAGACGTCCCGAGCTCTCTAACAAATTTTTACTACGCGTCTAACATCGTAGCCAAAACTAAGTTAATTATTTCTTAAAAAATAACTTATTTTAATAGATTATACTTATGAACATGATTCAATATTTATTTTATTATGTAATTAACTCTATCATAAGTTTTTAAAAATAAAAATTACAATTTGTAATTATTAACTTATTTAAAATAAGTATAGATATTTCACTCCTGCTCAGTCGAGTTCATTCATAAAACTACGATTGTATGACGTCACATACAGCCATCAATCACAGCAGAGGACGAATTAGCCAATGAGAGGCCAGATATTTTCCCGCTAAAAATCCATAAGGCGAGAGGGTTCCTCCGACTTATGGGCTGCTGTTGACGAAAAAGTCAGATTTACTGGCGATTTCGGGCAAACGCTTTAGCTAAATGAGTTTTTTTCATCCTATTCTTTTTTCACACAATAAAATAACAATTGTGTGTATTTAAAGATCAATTTTATTACGAGATGATTGTTTTCGAGTTTAATTAATAAAAGTTGCAACTTTAAGCAATAGTTTATCTAAAAGAATATATATATTATAAATAACCCTTACAATGACGTATTTCTTAATTAATGATTCGATTAAATGATCTATTCAATATAGTATTATATATGAAATGTATTTAACTCGATATGATGATAATAAATCTATCCTGTATCAACGTAATTACGAAAATTTGGACAGCTTTCTCAAACAGCAACTCATAATATCATCGGATCTCTTAGCGGTACATTCTAGTCTTCTGAATTGGCTACATCTTCCCCAGCTCTGATTGGTTACTGATTTCATTTACTACGACTTTAGACACACACAAACGCACTTACATATAACATCGTAGCCAAAATGAGGGTCAATTATTCCTTCAAATATGACAAATTTATTAAATTTATGACCTTTATTAAGATCTATTATTTATTTCTTTAAAAAATCAATACTTTTAAAAAGATTATTTTAGTTAAATACAAATATTTAAGCGCTAATTTTTTTGAAATATGTATAGATATTACGCCACTGGGCCTTCGACGTAACATTCATTCATAAATACGAGTCTGTGACGTCACATTACAACCAGCCAATCAGACAGCAGATATTTCCCGGTATACATGCATAAGCCGAGAAAGTTCCTCTGTGTTATGGGCTGCTGTTGACAAACTAGTCAAATTGACGTAATAATTTTTGCTCAAACGCCCAAGATATTTTTTTTATATATGAACAGTGATATAAAATATGCAAACTGAGATGAATCTTGTCCAATTTCTTAAGTATATATTTTACATATTAGATTGTTCGAGGAATTACAGACTTTTTAAAATATGAAATGTTAAAATTGTCGGATCACTCATAAGAAAAGTCTTCAATTTATTCTTGAAAGCCTTAGCATCTACTTTCTTCAGTCTTCCGTATGTCTAGTGATATATATATGTATGTAGGCTATATATATATATATATATATATATATATATATATATATATATATATATATATATATATATATATATATATATATATATATATATATATATATGTATGTATGTATGTATGTATATGTATGTATGTATATATATGTATATATATGTATGTATATATATGTATATATGTATGTATATATGTATGTATATATATATATATATATATATATATATATATATATATATATATATATATATATATATATATATATATATATATATATATATATATATATATATATATATATATATATATATATATATATATATATATATATATATATATATGCTCAATTTAAAAGCAAATTTCAGGGGAAAATATGAAGATAATTTGTGTGACCTGTGCTAAGATGAAGATACTACCGAACATTTATTTTTATACACGAAATTAGGACAGCTAAAGAATGTAGAAATAAGTTTAGGTACGTTGAAAAATCCTAGCAGGGATCTGGCTGCATTTATAGGTAGGGCAATGCGTATAAAAGAAGAATTTAAGAAGTTCAAACTGAATGCCACAATAGGTTGCCAAAACTGGTGATAGCAAGGTGTTATCCTATCTAATTTTAAGGTAGAATGGAATAAAAGTACAGATTGAAAATCTCATTATGGTATTAATTTATTTAAGGCATAAACTTATTAACAATAATAAGAATAAGCTTAGAAGCTTTGCTCCTATCAAGGAACCAGGAATGAACCAGGAACCTGAACCTGAACAGATTATTAGACCAAAACATAACAAACAATCTATAAAATAAATATCATTTCGGAAAATGTCAATAAATATGTTTTAATATTATTATTTTTATTGCTAATATTATAATATGTAATAGTAGTTTGAATAATACAATGAATATATGTATAAAATTTCTCAATTACAAAACAGAACGCAACCTAAACCACTTTGTTGTTCAACAGACGACGCCCATAAATGTAAACAAAGTAAGTGAGCAGGGGTGCCATTCGTACGATAATTATCGTACATGTACGATTATTTTAGGTCCAGTACGATGTACGATACATGCCTTAGGTATATACATATGTGTGGTGTGTGTGTTTAATTAAACAATTAAACTCAAATATTTTGAAATAAGTCAATCATAAACTCCTTAATAATTATATTGAAACTATGTACGATAATTTTGGTTGAAAAACGACAATTTTAAGGCTCATGTAGGATAATCCAGTCGAAATAATCTGGCAACCCTGTGAGTGAGGACTGAGGAGGCCGACGCCACGCTGTTTAATTCAACTTCAAGGGTAATATTAACATCTTGACTTATGCGATGGTTAAATATATATATATTTATTTTTTTCTTTATCAACACAATACTCACAAAACTCATTCTCTTTATTCGTCAACCTAGTCATTAGGTAATTTTGGTATTTTATGCCCTTTTCAGCATCCTGCTTAAATCTTTAGGGACATGTTTGAAACGTAATTGAAATAATTAAATGCATATATTTGGGATTTTGTGTGTGAAATTTAAGAGCTATAATTCCGTCTGTCCTGTTAATGATTGTCCCAAACTTTAGAATACGGCATTAGGTAAGTAGGTAAGGACACAGATTGTAGGTTAGGTTAGGGGGAAAAGTTTAGGTAAGTTGATGTCCATTCTTAATCAACACAAGAGGAACTGGTCGCTGATATACAAAGGTTCCAACCATTATTTCTCTTGCAAATAAATAGTTAATAAGATATACCCCAATATATCCTACAGTAATGGGGCCAGTCAGTGGGAACCATGGGTTCAGGGTAAGGGAAGATTTACTGGCGAATTGATGATTAATGGTAAAACTAACCTTTTTTTCTATATACGTTATTCTCTGGGACGCATAATAAATCCACGAAAAATTGCACAAAATATGGGGATCCTCTTCCCCTGAAATGTATATTTCATTCATTAGGTCATGTCTTGTGAGTTGGAGGTTTCGGAGCCTTTGTATATCAGCGGCCAGTTCCTCCAGCGAGCATAAAATATAGACACCGACTAAACTAAACTGACCTCTCTATGACAAAAATAAGGCTGTTCGAGCAATTTAAAAAGAAATATACTGCAAAATGTGCTTGAATAAAAATAACCACTTGGGGTTAAGGGTTGGAAAGTTCCAAATAGCCTGGGGGTAAAAGGGTTAAGTAATGAGGCCATGCCCTTTTAATCTATATTAAGTGGGTGTGACCAGGTTATTTAAGTTTCCTTTATTTTATTATACCTGTGTTCCACCGACCTAAACCTGTGTCGTCTTATGAGGTTACTATAGGAGAGGTGTAGCTCCCCCCCTGTAAGAATACTCAGCTCTCTTAGGTAAGGTTAGGTTAGGTTGAATTTGATACAGCTTGAGATTTGCCTACGTACTGTAGTAGAAATCAATTCATACAATATATACTGTACTGAAAAAGATTGTCTCTCACACAGAAGTAAACTTAAGTCAACTGAAATCTTATGTAATATAGACTTTTATTCAAATCTGTATTTTGTTCCTACATGAGTACAAACGCTTGTCGTTTAATATGGATATGATATCAGCAAAGTTGGAACTTGGGTGTTAAAATTTTCAATATTAAACTTAGCCGGTGATCATATAAGCTGTCAGCTCTGCTGCCCGACAGAAAAACCTAAGGACAAAATACGCCAGCGATCGCTATACAGGTGGGGGTGTACATCAACAGCGCCATCTGTCGAGCAGGTACTCAAGTACTCCATGTAAACACAGAACCAATTTTCTCTCTGTCGTGCCACTGGCAAGACCTACTAAATACGCTGTTGCTTACTGGATTGATTTTCACAGATTTTGGTGAAGTACTCATTTCTAGTTTTTAGCTTTCGCTTTGCAGAGGTTATCTTCAATACTTCCTTGCATTCTTTGATTGAATTTTGGATTATTTGTTGACGACTTGGATAGATTTTGAATTTCCCCTTTGACTAATTCAAGATGGCTGACCCTTCTCAAGTCCCTAAATACAGGAAGTGTAGTGCTAGGGACTGTTCAAGGCGTCTTCCGAAGGCCTCTATCGATCCTCACACCATTTGTTCCAATTGTCGGGGTAAATCCTGTCAATGGGAAGATCGGTGTGAGGAATGCGTTGGGCTTTCGGAATTCGATTTTCTCGAATTCCTGAAATATTCACGTAGGCTAGAGAGAGATAGAGTCAGGAGGAGTTCATCTCGCTCAGTTGATTTTTCCTCTCCCCATGCCCCACAACCTATTCCTTCCCCTGTAATGGTTGCTCCTGATCCCCCTTCTAGCACTCAACAACCTTCGATGGCAGATATGATGCGTGCCATCCAGGCTCTGGGTGAGAGAGTCGAGTCATTGGCGAGTGACCGTAACCAACTCATGGCAGACGTCAGGGAGTTGAAGGGTAAGAGTGCAGTGGGTAGTGACCTAGTGAGTGGAAGTGTTGTGAAAAGTGTTAGTGTTGCGCTTGAGGGTGCGTCTGTTCGTGCCTGTCGTCCTCCCAGTCCGGGACCTCTTGCAAGCTCCCAAGCCCAGGGGAGAAGCAATGTCGTACGACCAAAGGGTTCGACAGGCTTTAATCAGCGGACAGACGTTCCCTCCGTGGTTTCGGACGTATCTTGCCAAGATCGCCCCACCCACAAGAAGACGAGAGAGCCCATTCATTCCTCGTCTGCGGAAGATGTTTCTCGGCAGAAACAATGGACCAAGGTCTCACGACCTCTCAAACGCAAGGTCCCTTCCGCGCAAGTCCAACGGCCCAGTTATAGCCACTGGGTCAGTTCGGACTCGCTGCGGTCTTCAGATGACTGCACACCTCCTAAGAGAGGCAAAGCGGTACCGCAACAGGCAGTAACACAGTCTGTTGCCGCACCTGCTACTGTAGACCCTAAGTGGGCTTTGCTGCAGACCATGCAGACACAGTTGTCTTCGTTAATGCAGGACTTTCGTGCGGAAAAGGTTGACGCTGCACCCGTTAGTCTACAACCAACCACGGTTGTGCGTCCAGTTGACGCTGAGGCTACCTTCTCCCGCACTCCAGCTGTGAGAGTCCCGCCACCCATGCGCACTGTACCCTGCCAGCCGCATGTTGACGTTCGCCGACGCACGGAACCCTCCGTTGACGTTCGCGAGTTACAACAACAACAACCTAAGTTGTTTTGTTTTGACGCGGTGCGTCAACCTCCGCAACCCACTGTGGTTACCCCTACTCGCCCACAGCAGACTATACAGTCGGGAGTAGACGCTTTGCGCCACCGCGCAGCTATGGTTGTTGCCTGCTCTCAGACTGACCAACAGTTCCATGACGTTGCGTCCAGTGCAGTCACGCATGCACCCGTGCTGCCGGACTCAGCTGACCAGCCAATGCCTACTCCTTTGCCGCTTCCTCTTCAGCTTTCAGACGATGGACTCTCTGATGATGACGACGCTGCACACCTTGACGACCCGCACACGGACATCGACGAACCCAAGACCACGCCTCCCTCCCTGGACTTTAGAAAAGTACTTGCACTGTTCAAGGACTTATATCCAGATCAGTTTGTTTCTGCGGCCCCACGCTCACCTCCATCTGAGTTCGCTTTAGGCACGCAGTCATCCGCGCCTGCCTTTACGAAGCTCGTCCTCGCCCGCTCGTCCAAGAGAGCTTTAAGGGTGTTGGGAGATTGGATGCAGTCCAAAAAGCACCTGGGGAAGACAGCATTCTTGTTTCCCCCTGCGAAACTCGCTTCCAGATCGAGCGTCTGGTATGCCACGGGAGAAGTTCTCGGCTTGGGAGTTCCTGCCTCTGCCCAGGGCGACTTCTCAAGTCTAGTAGACTCTCCCCGCAGGCTGGCAATGAGACGCTCCAAGATTTGTTGGACTCCTTCAGATTTAGATCATCTGATGAAAGGAGTGTTCAGAGCGTTCGAAGTGTTCAACTTTTTGGACTGGTGTTTGGGAGCGTTGAGCAGGAAGACCTCCCCTTCTGACAAGGAAACGTCCATGCTCATTATGTCCTGCATGGACAAGGCCATACGGGACGGTTCCAGTGAGCTTGCGGCTTCGTTCGTTTCCGGGGTCCTCAAGAAACGAGAAAACCTTTGCTCCTTCTTGTCAGCTGGAGTAACTCAATGTCAGAGGTCGGAGCTTATGTTTGCCCCTCTCTCGAAGTGCCTTTTCCCAGAGGAGTTGATCAAGGAGATTGCTGCCTCCTTGATTCAAAAAGACACGCATGACCTGGTTGCGTCATCTGCACGCAAAGCCACCCCTTTGCCTTCCGTGCCTAGACCCAGGATGGATACTCCAGCGTCAAGATTCATTCCGCCCTTTCATGGCAGAGCCTCCAGCAGAGGAGGTGCTCGCACCGAAGGGAAACGTGGGAGCAAGAAGAAAGGTACCAAGTCCTTTAGAGGCAGAGTCTGACTGCCACATTCTTCAGACAGCAGTGGGAGCCAGACTCAAGAACTACTGGCAGTCCTGGGAGAACAGGGGCGCAGATGCACAATCTGTGAAGTTGCTCAGAGAGGGGTACAAGATCCCATTCTTGCGCAAGCCCCCTCTAGCAACGACTCCCATCGACCTCTCTCCCAGGTACAGAGAGGAGGACAAGCGACTAGCTTTAAAGCAAGAGGTGTCTCTCTTACTAGAAAAGGGAGCGGTAGTCAAAGTCCGGGACCATCAATCCCCGGGCTTCTACAACCGTCTCTTCTTAGTGGTAAAGAAGACAGGAGGGTGGAGACCGGTGCTAGACGTCAGTGCTCTGAATGTCTTTGTCACCAAGCAGACGTTCGCCATGGAGACGGCAAAGTCTGTTCTAGCAGCGGTCAGGAAGGAAGACTGGATGGTCTCTTTAGACCTCAAGGACGCTTACTTTCACGTTCCCATCCACCCAGATTCCCAACCTTTTCTAAGGTTCGTTTACGGGAAGGTTGTCTACCAATTTCAAGCCCTGTGCTTTGGCCTAAGCACGGCGCCTCTTGTCTTTACGAAACTGATGAGGAATATTGCCAAATTCCTGCATTTAGCAGACATCAGAGCCTCCCTCTATTTGGACGACTGGCTTTTAAGAGCTTCGTCCAGTCGTCGCTGTCTGGAGAATCTAAAGTGGACTCTAGATCTGACCAAGGAATTGGGTCTCCTGGTCAATATGGAAAAGTCCCAACTGGTCCCATCCCAAACTATAGTGTACCTAGGGATGGAGATTCACAGTCAAGTTTTTCGGGCTTTTCCGTCGGCCCCCAGAATAAGTCAAGCCCAAGGATGCATCCAGAACATGCTAATGAAGGACCGATGTTCAGTCAGACAGTGGATGAGTCTGATAGGGACGCTTTCATCACTGGACCAGTTCATTGCGTAAGGGAGACTGCACCTCCGTCCCCTTCAATTTCACCTGGCTGTTCACTGGAGAAAGGACAAGACGCTAGAAGCGGTCTCGATCCCTATTTCCGAGAAGATGAAGTCATCACTGACCTGGTGGAAGGACAACATCAACCTCAGAGAGGGTCTGCCACTGACTGTTCAGACCCCCAACCACGTTCTCCTCGGACGCATCGGACACGGGCTGGGGTGCGACATTAGACGGTCGGGAATGCTCGGGCACCTGGAACGCGGAGCAAAGAGCGTTACATATCAACTGCAAGGAGCTACTGGCAGTTCATCTGGCCTTGAAAAGCTTCAAGTCCCTCCTTCTAGGCAAGGTGGTGGAGGTGAACTCCGACAACACCACGGCCTTGGCGTACATCTCCAAGCAAGGAGGGACCCATTCTCTGAAGTTGTACGAGATCGCAAGGGACCTCCTCACCTGGTCAAGAGATCTAAACCTGTCTCTAGTAACGAGGTTCATTCAAGGCAACATGAATGTCATGGCGGACCGCCTCAGTCGGAAGGGTCAAATCATCCCAACAGAATGGACCCTTCACAAGAATGTAGTATGCAAGAGACTTTGGGCCACATGGGCCAACCTACCATAGATCTCTTTGCAACCTCAATGACCAAGAGGCTCCCAAATTATTGCTCGCCAATCCCGGACCCAGCAGCAGTTCATATAGATGCCTTTCTACTGGATTGGTCCCATCTAGACCTTTATGCATTTCCCCCGTTCAAGATTGTCAACAAGGTACTGCAGAAGTTCGCCTCTCACGAAGGGACAAGGTTGACGTTGGTTGCTCCCCTCTGGCCCGCGAGAGAATGGTTCACCGAGGTACTGCAATGGCTAGTGGACGTTCCCAGAACACTTCCGCTAAGAGTGGACCTTCTACGTCAGCCACACGTAAAGAAGGTACACCCAAGCCTCCACGCTCTTCGTCTGACTGCCTTCAGACTATCGAAAGACTCTCAAGAGCTAGAGGCTTTTCGAAGGAGGCAGCCAGGGCGATTGCTAGAGCAAGGAGGACATCCACTCTTAGAGTCTACCAGTCGAAGTGGGAAGTCTTCCGAAGCTGGTGCAAGTCAGTATCAGTATCCTCAACCAGTACCTCTGTAACTCAAATAGCTGACTTCCTTTTATATCTGAGGAAGGAAAGATCTCTTTCAGCTCCCACGATCAAGGGTTACAGAAGCATGTTGGCAGCAGTCTTCTGTCACAGAGGCTTAGATCTTTCCAATAACAAAGATCTACAGGACCTCCTTAAGTCTTTTGAGACCTCGAAGGAGCGTCGTTTGGCCACACCAGGTTGGAATTTAGACGTGGTACTGAGATTCCTTATGTCAGAAAGGTTCGAGCCGCTACAATCAGCCTCCTTTAAAGATCTCACTTTAAAGACTCTTTTCCTCGTCTGCTTAGCTACAGCTAAAAGAGTCAGTGAGATACACGCCTTCAGCAGGAACATCGGATTTTCATCTGAAACGGCTACATGTTCTTTGCAGCTTGGTTTTCTAGCCAAAAACGAACTACCTTCTCGTCCTTGGCCGAAATCGTTCGATATTCCAAGCCTTTCTAATTTGGTTGGAAATGAACTAGAAAGAGTCTTGTGCCTTGTTAGAGCTCTTAAGTTCTATTTAAAACGAACTAAACCTTTACGAGGACAGTCAGAAGCTTTATGGTGTGCTATTAAGAAACCTTCTTTACCTATGTCGAAGAATGCAGTTTCCTATTATATTAGACTGTTGATACGAGAAGCTCATTCCCATCTGAATGAGGAAGACCATGCTTTGCTGAAGGTAAGGACACATGAAGTTAGAGCTGTCGCAACTTCAGTGGCCTTCAAACAAAACAGATCTCTGCAGAGTATAATGGACGCAACCTATTGGAGAAGCAAGTCAGTGTTCGCGTCTTTTTTTATCTTAAAGATGTCCAGTCTCTTTACGAGAACTGCTACACCCTGGGACCATTCGTAGCAGCGAGTGCAGTAGTGGGTGAGGGCTCAACCACTACATTCCCCTAATTCCATAACCTTTTTAATCTTTCTCTTGAAATGTTTTTTATTGTTGTTTTTGGGTTGTCCGGAAGGCTAAGAAGCCTTTCGCATCCTGGTTGATTTGGCGGGTGGTCAAATTCTTTTCTTGAGAAGCGCCTAGATTAGAGGTTTTGATGAGGTCCTTTAGTATGGGTTGCAACCCTTGATACTTCAGCTCCTAGGAGTCGCACAGCATCCTGTGAGGATCGCGAGGCTCAGTAAGGAAGACGTACTTAAAAAGGCAGAGTAATTGTTCAAGTCGACTTCCTTACCAGGTACTTATTTATTTTATGTTTGTTATTTTGAATAACTGCTAAAATGAAATACAAAATACTTAGCTCTTAATAATGTAAACATGTAATGCTGGTCTCTACCCACCCCCCTGGGTGTGAATCAGCTTATATGATCACCGGCTAAGTTTAATATTGAAAAATGTTATTTTTATTAATAAAATAAATTTTTGAATATACTTACCCGGTGATCATATATTAAAGGACCCTCCCTTCCTCCCCAATAGAGACCCAGTGGACCGAGGAGAAAATTGGTTCTGTGTTTACATGGAGTACTTGAGTACCTGCTCGACAGATGGCGCTGTTGATGTACACCCCCACCTGTATAGCGATCGCTAGCGTATTTTGTCCTTAGGTTTTTCTGTCGGGCAGCAGAGCTGACAGCTTATATGATCACCGGGTAAGTATATTCAAAAATTTATTTTATTAATAAAAATAACATTTTTTAACAAGGTGTCGGTAGTTTCTGGAGGGTAGAGGAGTCCCGCCCCTCCCTGTCAGCTAACCGAATAACGACTGACTTTAGCCTCAAAGACGTATATATGTGCGCTAAGTGTTCCACATTTGGCTCTTAGTTTTACATTTTCTTTTTCAGGCTGTATAAGTAATGTAATTATTATTATTATTATTACTTGCTAAGCTACAACCCTAGTTGGAAAAGCAGGATGCTATAAGGCCAGGGGCTCCAACAAGGAAAATAGCTCAGTGAGGAAAGGGAACAAGGAGAAATAAAATATTTTAAGAAGAGCAACAACATTAAAATAAATATCACTTTATAAACTATAAAAACTTTAACAAAACAAGAGGAAGAGAAATAAGATACAAAATAGAACAGTGTGCCCGAGTGTACCCTCAAGCAAGAGAACTCTAACCCAAGACAGTGGAAGACCATGGTACAGAGGCTATGGCACTGCCTAAGATTAAAGAACAATGTTTGATTTTGGAGTGCCCTTCTAGAAAAGCTGCTTACCACAGCTAAAGAGTCTCTTCTACCCTTACAAAGAGGAAAGTGGCCACTGAACAATTACAGTACAGTAAGAAGAATTGTTTGGTAATCTCAGTGTTGTCAGGTGTACGAGGACAGGGGAGAATATGTAAAGAATAGGCCAGATTATTCGGTGTGGGACTGTATAGGCAAAAGGAAAATGAACCGTAACCAGAGTGAAGGATCCAATGTAGTACTATCTGGCCAGTCAAAAGACACCATAACTCTCCAGTGGTAGTATCTCAATGAGTGGCTGGTGCCCTGGCCAACCTACTACCTACTAAATGGAGAAACCATGTTTAGGCATGCAGTCATGCCCAGGAATATTTGTCAGGCGGTGCGTAACAGTCATGAGCAAGTTGTCCGTGTAGATTCCCATCTGCTGTGCCCTTTATGCTGAGGTCATGACTGCTTACAGTCTCCGTCATATGAGAAATGTAAGTCATTGTCCTCCTAGTGGCAGGAGTATAAATATTTTGGTGTAAAGACGAGAGAGAGAGAGAGAGAGAGAGAGAGAGAGAGAGAGAGAGAGAGAGAGAGAGAGAGAGAGAGAGCCAAGCAAATCAGATTCTTCTCCTTTTGAGTCATCCTTGTAGTATAAGAAATCCCCGGGACCTCATCATTCTCCTGGTTGAACTCTGGCTTCTGATCCTTGGCTGTCGGTGTCCTCCAAAGGGAAGGCGACAAAGGATGACGATACTTATGTAACCTTAAGGCAAGCCCAGAGCGATTTGCGTTTACCTGCCTTCCATAAAGACACAAGTACAGTACTGTACCCATTCTCCTGTAGGTGAACCTAATACATAGTTCTTTGAAATGACGATGCAGACATGGGTGATGTCCTAAGGAAATTATGGCCTTCCTTAAGTTAGAGGCTCTGGCTTCGAGAAACGCCCTAATTAGCCAGAGCTCGGTTCTTTTTTTTTCCACACAGAGAAGTAGAAGGAACGGTGGAAAAGTAGAGGAACTCCACCAAGGACTCACTTTTCCGTTGTGCTGTCATTTTTTATATATCTGTAACACCAGGACCAACCCCAATAAATATGGCTATGACTGTCTTAAAACCATCCTTTAAGTAGATCCCTATAGCTCAAAAAGCTAGGGTATCAACACCAACAATGCAGTCTATTAACCCTTTTACCCCCAGGCTATTTGGAAATTTCCAACCCTTAACCCCCCAGGGGGTTATTTTTTTCCCAGCACATTTTGCAGTATATTTTTTTTCAAATTGCTCTAACAGCTTTAACTTTTGTCATAGAGAGGTCAGGTTGGTCTCATTCTCTTGGAAAATGCCTGAATTTTTTCAAAAAATTATTTTAGCATTTTTTTGCAAGGACGTACCGGTACGTCCATGGGGGTAAAGGGATGGCTTTTGTGAAACGTACCAGTACGTCCTTTGGGGGTAAAAGGGTTAAAAGAGCAATGGATTCACTACAACTCTTACATCCAGTGCATAAGGGGAAGGGGTCGAAGGGGAGCTATAACCCATTATGGTAGGCAAAGGGCATTACTACAGGGCAGAGGACTGGACAGTGGAGGTCCTCAGACACTGATACCACTTCCCGTTCTCTAACTCTCGTTCTCCTCTCACTCAGACTGTGGCAGCAAGATTGTCGTCATACCACCAGAATTCTCAGAAAGATGTAATTCTTCAAGGAAAAACCCAAAAGATGATGGGAAAAGATGCACTACAAGTAGTCTTGGATGGGTCTCCAGGCTTATACTGTTGTCTATTCCTAATGGAAAAATCAACAAGAGGCTGGAGACCTGCAATTGACCCTTCCACCATGAACAAGTTTATATAACAAAATGTATTCAAGATTGATATAGCAAGCACAGTAAGAATGGCCATCGGGGAGAATGATTATAAGCTCTCTTTGGACCTGAAAGATGCATGTTCCCAGATCCCTGTTCATCAATCTTCAAATTAACCCTTTTACCCCCAAAGGACGTACTGGTACGTTTCACAAAACCCATCCCTTTACCCCCATGGACGTACCGGTACGTCCTTGCAAAAAAAGGCTATAAAATTTTTTTTTTTCATAATTTTGATAATTTTTTGAGAAAATTTAGGCATTTTCCAAGAGAATGAGACCAACATGACCTCTCTGACAAAAATTAAGGCTGTTAGAGCAATTTAAAAAAATTATACTGCAAAATGTGCTGGGAAAAAAATAACCCCCTGGGGGTTAAGGGTTGGAAATTTCCAAAGAGCCTGGGGGTAAAAGGGTTAAAAGTTCTGTGCTGTGGAGAGTTGACTGCCTCCTAAGTATTCATTCTAGTTTTCACAAGCATATCTGCTTTGGAGCATGCCAATGGGATTCGGCCACTGAGATACCTGGACAATTGGTTATCCTTACATTCTCATGGAGGCAACTCCTTCAACATCAGAACAAACTTCTCTCCTTCTGCCATGATCTAGGGATCGTGGTAAATCTAGAAAAATTCAGCATCATACCCTAACAGAGAATGGAATATCAAAAGATGTTAGTGGACAAGTCTTTCCATCTTATAATTGGGTCCCAAGAGTCGCATGAGTAGCATGCCCTTTTCTACGCCATTAACATTTCCCAGCACGTTAGCAGTACTTACTGGATCATCTGTCATCATCAGAGAAACTCATCCCTTACTGCAGTTTACATCAGCAGTCACTTGAGTGATGTCTGAGGAAATGAGGTCAGTAATGAAACAAGAAGTGATGTCTGATCAAGATGGATGGCTGAGGGATATGAATCTCTCAAAAGGAGTGCCCTTCACCAGTGCTGCTTCTTTTTTCTATGTTTTAAAAGAAAGTTCAGGTGTCCATTTAAGGAGCCAGTTCATCGCAGGTCGCTAGTCACAAGAAGAAAAAAGCCTGCACATCAACCTTCTGGAACTGAAAGCAGCGTTCTTGATACTGCAGTCATTCTAGTAAGATCTGATTGGTCACTCTGTTGATTGGATGAGCAACAACACTACCTGTAGTAGTATATGTCAACAAGAAAGGAAGTACAGTACTGTATGTTTCAAAGCACCTCATCAAGTTGGCGATGCTGGCTAATGAGTAGGCACTGAACAAAGCAGTCGAACTGTTGGGAATAGTCATTCCCAATAAAAGTAATGTTATCGTCGACACCCTAAGTCGAAAAGGACAAGTGGTCAGATTGGAGTAGTCCTTTAATCCTCAAGGGGTGAGGAGCCTATTGACTTATTTTTGCATCCCAATGATCTGCCTCTTTGTGACGAGACTCCACAAGAAGCTCCAAAGTTCCTGATCACCAGTTATGGATCAGGCAGTGTCATTAGAGGATGCATTTTAATATCCATGGGCTGCCCTGGACGTCTATGCTTTGCCACCGATTTTACGGAAATACAGTGCAATTAATAAACTAACCGATTTCCTTAGAGTAACATGGATTGATGAAATGCCATCAATGCTTTTTTATCAGATATTATTTCATAGTATTCTTCATGAATACATGTTTAGACATATATGTGGAAGATCTGCAGATAGAGGATCCATTTAGAATGATTGATAAGTAGGATATTTTATGATGAATTTTATTCTTGTGCCGTATCTAGACTTTGAAGGCAAAGACTACACTAGTTGACATGGCATTTTACAAACTTGAATAATTCAAGTCTGTATTTGATATTGGTCTTTTGCATGCTGTAAACTCTCATAGACAGCATTTTAGAAATTTCTCCTTGGACAAAATCTATTTGAAATCAGCTTCAGTAAACAAGGGATCTTAGCTTGAGAGTTTTCATATTGTAGAATATCAGGAAGGCAACGTTTAGGAAAGGGTATAGTTTTGTAACCATTTATATTTTAAAAATTCAAATCTAGATTTGTTGAAAATTATAGTAGGAAGCTCCCAACGAGATAATCTTTCATTTGACAGTCTGTTCTAAGACATTTCCCTTTAGAAATAAATGAGAAGTTCATTTTATTGGAAGCCTTTGAAGGTATCTACTCTAATTCTAAAATGTTCTGATCACTAACCATGTATGATGGGCAAATTCACAATCATAGATTCCTTGTTCTTCTTTTTCTCTGATTGAAAAAGTCTCTCGTTCTTGGTTATTATATGTTGGTAGTATTGATTTTATTTCAGGCCCTGTATGGATTTCCTTCGGTTGTTTGAGAGCTTTTTCTTGAAAAGATGAGACTGAAGGATTTTGTGCCAAAAGTAGACTATAGCATTTCTAGACCAGAATCTCTTATAATTTACACTTGATATCCTGCAATAGACTTGTTGTTTTTCCCTTCAAGAAGGATAGCAGGGCAGTCTAGGATTATTTTTCTATAGTGCTTCATTAATAGATCTAATATCCTATAAATTTTGCTGAAATTTTAAACAAGAATCTATTGGGTCATATGTAGTAGTTTCTGATACCCGTGTATCACCAAGCGGGTAGTTTGTAGCGCTACGGCCAAGCGTCCTAATTTGCTTATTATCGCTCCGACTGTCATCTTGTGTAGAATAAAAACGTTTGGAAATGGTCTACGGATCTTAAATATGTGCTTAAACGCACACTTTTATGTTTTTTGCCGAAAACCCTTAACTACCTGAAAATTTGTGGCTCGAGTACTTACTCCGGCCACGAATCTTCTCGCTCCCGTAGTAGGTAAGGGGGGGGGCGAAGCCCCCCTGGGTAAGGATACGGCTTTTAGCATAGGTTATGTGGGTTTTTTAAGTTAGCTTCTCCCGCCAAGATCGTTTTTAGAACGACGGCCACAGTTCAGAATATTCCAGTCTTCTACGATCTCGATTTTAGAATGACGGCCACAGTCCACCCCACTTTATAATATTCCCATTTTCTATGAATGAAAACGGATCTGGCCGTCAGCCTACAAAGGCTCCCACCAAGCCATGTCAGTTTTATCTTTTTTGGTTTCTTGGTTGGTTCTCTGGGTGTCCCCTTGATTCATGGATATTTTGAATTTGAAGTGCTTTTTATACTGACTCAAGAGTTTCAAGACTTGGAAAACCCAATGTTAGTCTATATATTGAATTGGTTATTTGTGACTAAGGAATATCTTTTATGGAAGTATTATGGATGCCATTAGTTAGTAGTACAGTACCTTATGTGATTCAATATTGTTAACCCATCTGGATGAATAATGATTAATAATGAAAAGAGTCGGTAATACTGTACTGTAATTATCATTTATCCTGGATGTCAAATATTTAGTCCGGATAAATCTCCTTTCATATTTAATACCACAAATTTATATTCAGTCATGTGGCTGATAAAGAAAAGTCTTTTCGCTCTTAATCCCACAAAATCAGAAGATGAAGAAAAATTGTTTAATATTTAACCCTTTAAGAGGAAATTAGTCATCAAAAAGTTAGTTGTATAATTTAATAAAGGCTTGTTTGTATATTCTTGGAATTAGTTTTATGCTATGCTAATATATACGGCCCCTCATAAGCCACATTAATACTGTACTATGCTATTGTTCATTTAACCCTTTTACCCCCGGGGTATTTGGAAATTTCCAACCCTTAACCCCCAGGGGGTTATTTTTTTCCCAGCACATTTTGCAGTATAGTGTCTTTAAATTGCTCTAACAGCCTTAATTTTTGTCATAGAAAGGTCAGGTTTGTCTCATTCTCTTGGAAAATGCCTGAATTTTCTCAAAAAATTATCAAAAAATATGAAAAACTAATTTTTATAGCATTTTTTTGCAATGACGTACCGGTACGTCCATGGGGGTAAAGGGATGGCTTTTGTGAAACGTACCAGTACGTCCTTTGGTGGTAAAAGGGTTAAGCTGTTTTGTATGTGCATTTTCTAATTTTTCTTTATATTCCAGGTTACTTGTTAAATATGATCCAGCAAGATATGAACTTTTATGCCAGTGAAGTAACCTAACCCAAGCTAGTTTTGGAAAGGAACA
This sequence comes from Palaemon carinicauda, assembly GCF_036898095.1. Classification (NCBI taxonomy): domain Eukaryota; kingdom Metazoa; phylum Arthropoda; class Malacostraca; order Decapoda; family Palaemonidae; genus Palaemon; species Palaemon carinicauda. Next base: position 87,774 of record NW_027169092.1, on the reverse strand, counting down.
TGCAAGTAATGTTTGCAAGAACAGTAATTTTTTATGATGGCTCAATAACGGTGTATTCGGTGTTCTGAAGAAAGAAGAGGTAAATATGGTTGATCAGTAAATAGCTGATGTTTTTATTTTTGATATGTCAATACGAATATACATTTAGCAATTAAATCCTCGTTAAAATGGAAATTTCTTATTGCTTTTGTAAAATACTAGATAACCATGATGTATTTTTTTATATATCATGTTGAATTGGGAACCACTTTTTTTTAATTCTCTTTGCTATAAATTTCATAGCAAGATAAGGTATGTGTTCTACTTTACATTGTGGTGATTTTTAAAATATTTTCTAGTATTTGATGACTAGCATAGTTGTATTCTAGATTTATACAGTACTGTATACTATGTGAATAAGTACAGATCAAGTGCTATATTTACTGTAGTACAGGACAGTGATACAGTATTGTTATAGGGATTAATTACGGTTTTTAGGTACAGTATAGTGAATTACTTTGAGGTATGGGTTGATGATATGCCTGATGTGTAAGGGATGAAACATTTAGCTTTAAGAATTAGCAACGGGCATATACTAGTTGACAAGGCTAACTTAGCCTTTGAGTTAAGGCTTTAAAAAGGTGTAGCATTTGCCACTTTGAGTAAAGGCTCTAAAAAGGTGTAGCATTTGCCACTTTGAGTAAAGGCTCTAAAAAGGTGTAGCATTTGCCACTTTGAGTAAAGGCTCTAAAAAGGTGTAGCATTTGCCACTTTGAGTAAAGGCTCTAAAAAGGTGTAGCATTTGCCACTTTGAGTAAAGGCTCTAAAAAGGTGTAGCATTTGCCACTTTGAGTAAAGGCTCTAAAAAGGTGTAGCATTTGCCACTTTGAGTAAAGGCTCTAAAAAGGTGTAGCATTTGCCACTTTGAGTAAAGGCTCTAAAAAGGTGTAGCATTTGCCACTTTGAGTAAAGGCTCTAAAAAGGTGTAGCATTTGCCACTTTGAGTAAAGGCTCTAAAAAGGTGTAGCATTTGCCACTTTGAGTAAAGGCTCTAAAAAGGTGTAGCATTTGCCACTTTGAGTAAAGGCTCTAAAAAGGTGTAGCATTTGCCACTTTGAGTAAAGGCTCTAAAAAGGTGTAGCATTTGCCACTTTGAGTAAAGGCTCTAAAAAGGTGTAGCATTTGCCACTTTGAGTAAAGGCTCTAAAAAGGTGTAGCATTTGCCACTTTGAGTAAAGGCTCTAAAAAGGTGTAGCATTTGCCACTTTGAGTAAAGGCTCTAAAAAGGTGTAGCATTTGCCACTTTGAGTAAAGGCTCTAAAAAGGTGTAGCATTTGCCACTTTGAGTAAAGGCTCTAAAAAGGTGTAGCATTTGCCACTTTGAGTAAAGGCTCTAAAAAGGTGTAGCATTTGCCACTTTGAGTAAAGGCTCTAAAAAGGTGTAGCATTTGCCACTTTGAGTAAAGGCTCTAAAAAGGTGTAGCATTTGCCACTTTGAGTAAAGGCTCTAAAAAGGTGTAGCATTTGCCACTTTGAGTAAAGGCTCTAAAAAGGTGTAGCATTTGCCACTTTGAGTAAAGGCTCTAAAAAGGTGTAGCATTTGCCACTTTGAGTAAAGGCTCTAAAAATGTGTAGCATTTGCTGATTCTTAACATTTTCCATCATCACCTCTGGTTTTTTACATGACACCAATTATCTTTGCTCTTCCAAGTTTTCTGTAAGTTTAACTATGTTTTAAGAGGAGGAAGTAATTAATAATCCATTCTTCTGTTTTTAACCCCAGTCTGGAATTCGTATAAAGGTGAAAGTCATGGGGTAATTGATTTTTAGCTGAAAATAGTCATCTTTGGGCCTAAAAATTGACAGTTGTGACATGAGTTTAGAAGGGAAGGGAAGATCGACTGGCTTTTTACCTCTTCCTTATGGTGCAGCAGTTACTCTGGTATGTGCTTGACCGGACGATAGATGCATTTGAGCCACATGATCAAGCAATGTTTCTTAGCAATAAGTTTGTTCAGAATTATCTCCCTTATCCTCCTGGATGAAGGGGAGGATAGACAAATGTATGCACCCGTGTTCTCATATTGCCGTACATTTAAGCAACATATCCTAACTTGATTAACATAATTCATCTAAATTGTTTTAATATTCTTCTTTCCTTAATATTTGTTCATGTTAACTTCATTAAAATGATTCATCTTTTCACATTCACAGTACAGGATGGTACGTTCTGTGAAGATCTGGATGCAAAGGATGGTCAGAGTTATGAAAAATCTTATGCAGCATGCATAAAGAACCAACAGAACAACAGTGCCAGAAATTAATACCTGTACACGTTTTAGTTCACGTTTTTGTTTTCCTCTGACATTCCCTTTTTCACATCTGTTTTCCTTTGTTTTGGAAAGAATTTCATCATGCCAAAGAGGAAAAAACAACGAAAACATCTCGCTATGTCGTTTATAATGCTTCCATAATGATACAATCACTGACTTCAATTATACAGGTATAGGTTCTTCCTTGATCTACCAGTCCATAGTAGGGACTTATCCTTACATATACCTCATCTTCATGTCTATGAGGCTGATATGAGTCATCACTTTTGTTTCTATTCAGTACCAAAGTTCTTAGACATTTCCCAGGAATGTAAACCTGCCAGTTGGTTTTAAGACTTCTCCCTCCTAAGGGTAAAACTCATATTAAAGAACGAGGGTTTATATTCGCGTAGGAACAAATCATAAGTTTTTGGAGTAATTTGTATTTTTCAACACACTTACCTGGTAGTTATATACTGTATATAGCTTAGTCCCTGACGTCACGGCAGAATTTCAAAACTCGCGGCAATCGCTGATTGGGTAGCCAGGTGTACCACCTGTGCGCCCTCTACCCAGGTACTTGGAACCATTCCAACTATTCCTCAGATCTTCCCTGCCTATCACCGGTGACATCGTTGGAATTTCGCTCGCTGTAGCCTGTGTTATTTGCAGTTATTTTGGTGAAGTACACTTTGGCTTTGGCTTTGGCTCGTTTTGGATTTGTTTTTTTTTTTGGTATTTTCTTGGCCCGATTGGATATTGTTGTTTTGATCTCTCTTTCGATTTTTTCATAATGTCTGACTCTTCTTCGAGTATTAGAAGGTGTGTGAGAGGTTGTAAGACCCGGCTTGCTAAAGCCTCTCTAGATCTCCACTCCATTTGTGTGAAATGTAGTGGTAAATGTTGCGAGTTGGATGATTGTTGTGATGAAAGTGTAATTCTGACTGAGAGTGAGTGGTTGGAGTATGACCGCTGCACTCATAAGCTTCAAAGGGATAGGATCAGGAGAAGTTAAAGTTTGTCTCGTTCTTCTAGGGATTGTTCCCCTCCCCGTGATAACGAACCTATTGATCCTTCCCCTGTAGTGGTAGTTCCAGATCCCACTACTGTTAAAGCTAATGAACCAACTCTTAAGGACATGATGGTGGCCATTCAAGCCCTGGGCAAGAGAGTGGAGTCGCTCGCAGCAGATATGAATAAATTATGGTCCGATGTGAAAGAGTTAAAGAGTGCAAGTGTCGGTGCTAAAGTCAGTGCAGTGGAGGGTGTGGCTGCTCGGACCTGTCATTTTCCTAGCCCTAGACCTCTTCCAAGCTCCCAACCCCTGGGAGAAGGAATGTCGACGGGAAGGCGAGAGGTGTTAGCTCCCGAGCTGTCGTCCCCTCGAGCGTACCTGTTGACGCTTCGCAGGACGCTCGCCCTCGCCATGGGAAAGGCGAGGTAAAAGTGTTTTCTTCTTCGTCGGATGACGCAGCGCCCAGACGGGGCTGGCGTCTTACATCGAGACCTCTCAAGAGGAAGATTTCCGCTTTTGAGTAGCGTTATGTTATGACGCCTCAGGCGCCAGGTTGCAGTCATTGGAGCGTTTTCCTTCCTGCTCCAAGGAAAGTTCTCCTGCCAAGCAGCCATCTACTTCGGTAGGAGATAAAAGGAAGTTGGAAGATGTCAGGCAGCCATCCCCATCGGTAGGAAATAAATAGTTATCGGAGGCTGGTATGACCTCTGTACATGCTCCTCCTCCCCCTTCGGATTGGTACTCGTCTCCTGAACGTTCTGCGGTTTCCTTGAGCGATGTGGAGGGAGAACTAGTTGAGGAAGCAGCGTCTCCTGTTTGTCCACAGCAGCAAGTTGCTCCGAATTTAAGTGTACTGCAAGATATGCAGCAAAAATTCTCCTCCCTCATGAAGGTCTACCAGCCCACAGACAAGAAGAGAGTTGCTCGCCAAGACGCCGAGCATCAAGAATCTTCACACCTTGACACCAAGCGTCAGAAAGCTAAGGGTCGAGAAGTTGAACATCATGCCAAGCGTCGGGAAGCTGAAAGTCATGACGCCGAGCGTCAAGAAGTTGGACGTCGAGACGCCGAGCGTCAAAACCTCGGACGTCATGAAACCGAACGTTGAGATCGCGGACGTCATGGCTCCGAGCGTCAAGTTTTGGAACACCGTGACGCCAGGCGTCATGATACTGGACGCCATGACGCCAGAAGTCAGGATAAAAAGGAGTTGACTCCGAGGAAGCAGGACGTCTCTACTTCGATACGAGACCTGTTAGAAGAAGGGAATGATGACTGTCACCTTTCCCCTAGTTATCCCTTAGAGGAGGTGTCGAAAGAAGAGGACCCGAAAAACCAACATTCGTCGGCGGACTTGAAAAGACTCATGAGAGTTTTTTCTGAAGTTTTTCCTGAAAACCTTGTTCTTGCTGCTCCTCGTTCCCCGCCTTTAGAGTTTACACTCAGGAAGGCTTCGAAGGAGTCCCATTTTATGAAGATGGTGTTGTCTCGCTCATCTAAGAGAGCCTAAAAGATGATGGGGGACTGGATGTAATCTAAGAAGGACCAGATTAGCATCCAGATCGAGCGTTTGGTACGAGACTGGAGAAGCTCTCGGCCTGGGAGTCCCTGCCTCTGCCCAAGGGGACTTCTCGAGTCTGGTGGACGCCCCTCGTCGGACGGCCATGAGGAGAACTAAAGTGTTTTGGTCGACTTCGGAGTTGGATCACCTTCTCAAAAGCATTTTCAGAGCCTTCGAGGTGTTTAATACTCGACTGGACTCTAGGAGCCTTGGGGAAAAAGGTGTATTCATTTGAAGGATGTAGACACAAAAGGCCTCGTCCACATTATATCTTGTATGGACAAGGCTTTGAGAGACGGGTCCAGCAAGTTAGCGGCTCTTTTCTCGGCGGGTATCCTTAAGAAAAGAGCCCAAATGTGCGCTTTTCTGGCGAATGGGGTTACACCCATGCAGAAGTCGGAGTTACTGTATGCACCTCTTTCTTCGCTCCTTTTCCCGCAAGAACTGGTCAGAGAAGTCTCTTCCGCATTAGCCCAAAAGGCCACACAGGATTTACTGTCTAAGATAGCAAGGAAGGTTCTGCCTACATCCTTCTCGAGTCGTAAGCCTAAGGAGGAAGCACCATCCCATCAGTTTTCTCAGCCCTTTCGGGGGCAATCATTCGGCAGGGGTAGTACCAGACCCGAGGGAAGGAGAGCGAAGAGGAGAGGCTCAAGACCAGGTCAAAGCAAGGTCTGACTGCGTTCGCAGGTATTGGATCCTTTGACTGGCCAGGCAGTAATGCATTGGATCCCTCTCTCTGGTCACGGCTTATTTTTTCTTTGCCTACACTTACACAGAATAGTCTGGCCTATTCTTTACATATTCTCGTCTTTCCTCATACACCTGACAACAATGAGATACTTAACACTTCTTCACCCAAGGGGTTAATTACTGTACTGCAATTTGTTCAGTGAACTTTCCTCTTGGTAAGGGTAGAAGAGACTCTTTAGCTATGGTAAGCAGTTCTTCTAGGAGAAGGACACTCCAAAATTAAACCATTGTTCTCTAGTCTTGGGTAGTGCCATAGCCTCTGTACCATGGTCTTCCACTGTCTTGGGTTAGAGTTCTCTTGCTTGAGGGTACACTCAGGCACACTTTTCTATCTTATTATTTTTTTTTCTTCCTCTTGATTTTTTGAAATGGTGTGTTGGGCAGGCTTAATAGAAGGGCCATGGATGCCTGGTGGTTTATCAAGAGGTTGTCTTTTCCCTTTTCTGACTCTTTTTCTTCTCAAAACCATCCTTACTGTCCTCCCTTCAGTTGAAGTGGCTATCCTGGAGGGTATTTAGCCTTGCATGGTGTATCGACTCCTCCATGTTGACCAGTTTTTCCGACTTTTTACTATAGTCTATGGGTATCATCAATCACTTTATTTATTATTCTGTACATATTGTTTTTGTTATAATTCTTGTTAATCTAGTTTTTAAGTATGATGTCTCTTTTTTATTTCTATTAATTCTTATGCTGTCTGGAGACATTGAGCGAAATCCGGGACCAGTACGTACGGTACGTCCTAGATTTCGTCAATGTCGTCTTCTGTATTGCAATATTCGTGGTCTTCATGCAAATATCCAAGACCTTACAGCTGCGTCCAGACAGTATGATATTCTTTTGTGCTCAGAAACTTTGGTTTCTGATATGAGGCACTCATCTGAGCTCCTTAAAACTGGTTTGAAGAAGCCAATAATGTTGAAACGTGATGCCATCCCTAGGGCCAGGGGAATGGCGGTGTATATTAGGACCGAGTACCCTGCTTCTCATAAGTCCTGCTATCAATGTGGATGTCATGAGATTCAGGTAATAAAAGTTTGTGGCAGGCATAACAACTTTTATTTGTGTTTGATCTACCGGAATCCAGACATGGATGATTCTATCTTCGATTGTCTTCTTACCATTATGGCTAAGATACAAGAAGATGATAGAAAGGCTTCTTTTGTCTTTGTTGGTGATTTTAATGCTCACCATAGGGAGTGGTTAAGTTCTATCTCTCCTACCGATCGCCATGGCTTAAGAGCTTTAGACTTTGCCTCTGAATCAGGCTGTGAGCAAATCATAAATGAAGCTACTCACAGGTCTGGTAATTGCTTGGACCTCGTATACACGGACACTCTTGGCGTTATAACTAGTAAGGTTGGTTCTCCAGTCGGGACATCTGATCATGCCTTGATTTCATTATTAGTGAAGACTGAGCAGCCTGTCCCTGATATATCTTATTCTTGTAAAATTTATATGAAATCCCAAGCAGACTGGAATGGGATTTTGCATGATCTTTTGTGCTTGAATTGGTCACAATTATATAATAGTGTAGATCCTGTTGTCCCTTTGAATGAGAATCTAGTCAACATAATTGATAGGCGTATCCCTTCTCGTGTGCTAAGGTACCAAGTGAAGGACAAACCGTGGTTCAATGATAATTGTAGACGTGCTTATTTGGAGAAGCAGGAGGCCTATCACCTTTGGAAGGGTAACAGATCAGTTTTGACCTGGAACAACTATACTCAGCTTCGAGCTTTTGCTCAGAGAGTTTATGCCTCAACTGAAAAGGAATACAATTTAACCATAAAAGAAACACTTTCTGGTACAACTCAGGAACATAAATGGTGGTCTACCCTTAAATCTGCACTCTTTGGTGTAGATGCTACAGTTCCTCCTTTACTTAAACCAGATGGCTCAGTCACTCACTGTCCAAAGGAAAAGGCAACCCTTTTGGCTGATGTTTTTGACAGTAAACAGAGTAATGAAAAACTTGAACTTCCTCATTCCTGTTTTCCTGAGGCTAAACTAACTAGTTTAGCTTTTTGATCTCGTGAGATTAAAGCTCTGTTGGTGGACCTTGATGCTTATGGAGGTGTAGACCCAAATGGTATTTTTCCTTTGTTTTTTATAAAGACAGCAGATTTCTTAGCTCCAAAGTTATCTATTATTTTGCGCAAGTTAGCAAGAAGAGGAGCTTTTAGCACTTGTTGGAGAATTGGTAATGTTACTCCTCTATGTAAATGTGTTTGTGGTAGCTCAAGTCCCACTGATTACCGACCAATTTCCATAACTCCCATATTATCTAAAGTTTTTGAACGTCTTCTGGCAAAACGTCTTAATAGGTTTGCTGAAGTTAATCATCTACTCCCTAGTTTGCAATTTTGTTTTCGTAAAGGCCTTGGAGCATGTGATGCCCTTCTTACAATCTCCAATGCTGTACAGAAATCCCTTGATTGTGGTCAGGAAGTTCGTATGATTGGCCTTGATTTTAGTGCTGCCTTTGACCGTGTTAATCATGAGGCCCTTGTTTTCAAACTGAAACAGTTGGGAGTGGGTGGGTCATTTCTTAGCATTATTATTGATTTTTTAAGTAATAGATCTCAAAGAGTTGTTGTTGATGGGCACCATAGTGATTATAGGAATGTGATATCCGGTGTTCCACAGGGTAGTGTTCTTGGCCCATTACTTTTCATACTATATACACATGACATGTGGTTTGGCTTAGAAAACAAGCTTGTTGCATATGCAGATGATGCTACTCTCTTTGCATCAATTCCATCCCCTGAATGTAGATCTGGGGTTGGTTAATCCCTTAATAGAGGTTTAGCTAGAATTAGTGCATGGTGCAAATTATGGGGTATGAAGTTGAATCCTAACAAAACTCAAAGTATGATTGTAAGTAGGTCAAGGACGGTGGCTCCTCAACATCCGGATCTCAGTATTGATAATGTTTCTTTAAATTTGTATGACTCTTTCAAAATTTTAGGTGTGATTCTCGACAGAAAATTCACTTTTGAGAAACATATAAGGTCTGTGTCTTCTTCAATTGCACAAAAAATAGGCTTATCGAGAAAGTCTTTCAAGATTTTCGGTGATCAATCTATTCTGAAAAAGTGTTTTAATTCTTTCATTCTACCTTGTTTTGAGTATTGTTCTCCTGTCTGGTCTTCAGCTGCTGATTCTCATCTTAATTTGTTGGACAGAAACTTACGGTCTATTAAATTTCTTATTCCTGATCTAGATATTAATCTCTGGCACCGTCGTTCAATTAGTTCATTATGCATGTTGCATAAGATTTTTCATAACTCTGACCATCCTTTACATTCAGATCTCCCTGGACAATTCTATCCTGTTCGTAATACTAGGCAGGCAGTTCATTCTAATAGCCAGGCCTTCTCCATCATGAGGCTCAATACTACGCCGTACTCTAGAAGTTTTATTCCAGCTGTTACCAAGTTGTGGAATGATCTTCCTAATCGGGTAGTTGAATCAGTAGAACTTAAAAAGTTCAAAGTTGGAGCAAATGCTTTTTTGACGACCAGGCGGACATGAGTCTTTTTATAGTTTATTTATGACATTTGTTTTTGATGTTGTTAATAGTTTATATATGACATGTCTGTTTTGACATTGTTACTCTTTTTAGAATGATTTATTGTTAATTTGTTCTCTTCATTTATTTCCTTATTTCCTTTCCTCACTGGGCTATTTTTCCCTGTTGGAGCCCCTGGGCTTATAGCATCTTGCTTTTCCAACTAGGGTTGTAGCTTGGATAGTAATAATAATAATAATAATAATAATAACCAACTTCTGGCAAGTATGGGAGAGGAGAGGAGCAGACCTTTGGTCCGTCCAGTTACTCAAGGAGGGATACAAAATCCCTTTCCTAGGAAAACCTCCTTTAGTAGTAACTCCGATAGACCTCTCGGCCAGATACAGAGAAGAATCAAAGATACAGGCGATGCAACAGCAAATGTCGCTCTTATTAGAGAAGGAGGCAATAGAGAGGGTGTGAGATTTAGGGTCACCAGGATTTTACAACCGCTTGTTCCTGGTTCCCAAGAACTCGCGGGGATGGAGACCAGTCCTGGATGTGAGTGCACTCAATGTCTTCGTACAGAAGACAACGTTCACTATGGAAACAACGAAATCAGTCCTAGCAGCAGTCAGGAAGGACGACTGGATGGTCTCATTAGACCCTCAGGATGGGTATTTTCACATTCCCATCCATCTGGACTTCAAGGAATACCTGAAGTTCATGTACAAAGAAGAGGTATTCCAGTTTCGGGCTCTTTGTTTCGGCCTAAGCACCGCGCCTTAAATCTTTACAAAGTTAATTTCAAATGTAGTGGGAATGCTGCATTCAAGAGGTAGCAGAGCCTCCCTGTATCTGGATGACTGGCTACTCAGAGCTCATTCCTACGATCGCTGTCTGGAGGATCTGCAGATGACGAAGTTATCAGAAGAACTGGATCTTCTGATAAACAGGGACAAGTCACAACTGACACCATCCCAAGAGATTCTGTACTTGGGGATGGAGATTCGGAGTCGAGCTTTTCAGGCTTTTCCGTCTACCTCAAGGATGGAACAAGCCCTGGTGAAACTTCAATGGTTTCTAAAGAAGCGAAAGTGTTCTGCAAGGGATTGGATGAGTCTTCTGGGAACCCTTTCCTCGTTGGAGCAGTTTGTCTCCCTGGAAAGACTGAATCTTCGCCTTCTTCAGTTCCACCTCAATCTACATTGGAACAGAGAAAGGGAGCTGGAGACGAAATGTATCCCCATTCCAGAATCCACAAAGCGATGCCTTCAGTGGTGGAACGACCCCGTCAAACCTCAAGAGGGTCTTTCTCTGGAACAGAGGAATCCAGACCTTGTGTTGTGTTCAGACGCCTCGGACTCGGGGTGGGGAGCAACACTGGGAAAGTTGGAGATCTCGGGTTCCTGGGCAAAAGATCAAGAGATCCTCCACATAAGCCAGAAGGAGCTGTTGGCAGTCCTGTTAGCCCTCAAAGGCTTCGAAGAGTCAGTCCTGAACAGAGTGGTACAGGTCAACTCTGACAACACTACAGCGTTGGCCTACATAGGCAAGCAAGGCGGAACCCACTCGAGGTCTCTTTACGAGACTGCGAGAGAGCTCCTTTACTGGGCAAGAGAAAAGAATGTAACCCTAGTAACAAGATTTATTCAAGGGGAAAGAAACGTGATGGCAGACAGTCGGAGCAGAAAAGGTTAAGTCTTGTCTACAGAATGGACGCTTCATCAGGAAGTCTGCAAGAGCCTGTGGCAGACTTGGGGTCGTCCTTGTATAGACCTGTTCGCAACCACGAAGAGACTGGAGACTTACTGTTCCCCAGTGCCAGACCCCAAAGCAGTTCACATCGACGCTTTCCTCATGGACTGGTCCCATCTGGACGTGTACGCGTTCCCACCGTTCAAGATTGTGCACAAAGTGATGCAAAAATTTGTGTTGCCCGAGGGAACCAGAATGAGTCTAGTGGCCCCCTTTTGGCCCACAAGAGAGTGGTTCACAGAAGTACTGGAATGAATGGTGGACACACCGAGAAGCTTCCCTTTGAGAGTAGATCTTCTCAAACAACCCCACTTAGGAAGGTACCTAAGCAGAACACCATAAAAAATCTGTGATTTGAAATAAAGGTTGGAAGGAAAAATTTAATTAAATATGGTATTTATTACATAAATAAGCCTTTAAAATGACGTAGTAACGTAGTTACAAACAATTGGTTGGAGAACAAGGCAATTCACGTAGATCGTAGGGCGTTTACTTCGTTCTGCTTCGCTCGCTGTCTGTAAAGAAATATTCAGGAAGATTAGTATCTAAAAGTCATGGTCATTTATGTAGAAGAATATACCCATCGGAATAATAACCCACTTAAAATTTCCTTACAATTGAGCAACTGAGGTTTACATTAGTATCAGGAAGGAAATAAAAGGGCCGATACACCGAAACCGAACACCATCCTGAAATGAACGGTAAACCTAATATAAATTTGCTCGGTCGTAATATAGGAGACAATCCGTCATAAATATAACCACTCGAAACATTAATGTATTAGACGATTCTCTTACCCAAGTGTTAACAACGTGAATTTATGAATAAGCTAGAGTTACTCTTCCGAGAGCTAAATCACCTGAAAGGACAAGAGAATACGATGTATAAAACATATTGACCACAATAAACTAATACAAATCTTCATAAGATTAAAAATGACAGACAGGAAAACTTTTATAGGCAACACAAGGCAATGAGAGTTCGCAATGATAACCTTAAAAATAAGCCCTATATATTCTTGGTAGCCTACTCACCATTGTCGAACCATGCACAAAGGCGTTGCAGATGGATTTTGGCAGATGTTCACAAGAGGGTGACGTAGACCAGGGATCCCAATAAAAGCCTTTAGCCTAAGACAGGAATGTCGGAAGAGTCTAAATTGCAGGAACCTTCCCAGGTGAGTGAGGTCTCAGCTCTCTTCTCTGTGTCTCTTTCTCTGACACTGTCGGAGAGCCGGGCTGCCTGCCTCCTCGTCGCCATTTTTGCTCGAGTAAAGCATATGGACGGAAGAGGAGTTACCAAACTACCCATCTTTAAAGACTGGACGGCAGGAAAGACAGTTTGATGGTACCAAGAGTAGGGCAATTGAAATACCAAATTCTTAATAATTACTAGTCTTTCCTGTCGCCATGTGAAAATATGAAATGTCTTGTACCATAAAAACCTCCAAGCTCTACATCTAACTGCCTTCAGATTATCGAAAAACTCAAGAGAGCTAGAGGTTTTTCGAAGGAAGCAGCTAGTGCGATTGCGAGAGCAAGGAGGTCTTCTACCATCAAGGTTTACCAATCCAAGTGGGAGGTTTTTAGAGAATGGTGCAGAAACAACTGTTTCCTCTTCCAGTACCTCTATGACTCAGATTGCTGACTTCCTTCTGTAAGCGTAAGTTTTCGACCTCAATCATCAAGGGATACAGGAGCATGTTAGCGGTCGTCTTCAGGCATAGGGATTTGGACCTGTCCAATAATAAAGATCTCCAGGACCTTCTCAAATCCTTTGAAACGACATCAGGAATCGCCAGCTTGGAATCTAGACATAGTCCTTAAGTTCCTAATGAGTACCAGGTTTGAACCTTTACATTCAGCTTCGTTTAAGGACCTCACCATGAACACACTCTTTTTGGTCAGTTTGGCGACAGCAAAATTGTCAGTGAAATTCATGCCTTCAACAAAATTGTGGGCTTTAGAGATAACAAGGCTATCTGCTCCTTACAGCTAGGTTTTCTTGCTAAGAACGAACGCCCTTCACAACCCTGGCCCAAGGCTTTTGAGATTCCGAACCTTTCGGATTTGGTTAGAGAGGAATTAGAGAAGGTCCTGTGTCCAGTAAGAGCCCTGAAGTTCTACCCGGAAAGAACGAAGAATTTACGGGGCAAGTCAGAAGCACTTTGGTGCTCAGTCAAGAAACCTTCGCTACAGATGTCTAGGAATGCGCTATCCTTCTTCATCAGGCTCTTAATAAGGGAGGCTCATTCTCATTGTAGTGAGACGGACCTCAAGCTTTTGAAGGACATGGTACATGAGGTTAGAGCTGTGGCAACGTCTGTAGCCTTCAAGCAGAATAGGTCTTTGCAGAGCATCATGGACACGACATTCTGGAGGAGCAAATCTGTGTTCGCCTCACACTATTTGAATCGTGTCCAGACTCTTTATGAGGACTGCTACACCCTGGGACCATTCGTAGCAGCGAGTACAGTAGTGGGGGAAGGTTCTACCGCTACATTCCTGTAACCTAATAACCTTTTTCTTCCCTTGGAACTGTTGTATTTTTATGGTTGTTTGTGGAGATTAGACACAGTCGTCCACAATCATTGATTTATAGTCAGGTGGTCAGTTTGTTCCTTGGGAGCGCCCGGAACAAGGGTATTGGAGGAGGTCCTGTCACAGAGGTTATACACCGTTTTGACAGCTCCTAGAGGTCTTCAGCCTCCTGGGTGGATCGCTGGATCTCTTAAGGAAAGTGGACATAATGAGGCAGGAATTCATTGAAGTCAGCTTCCTTAACAGGTACGAACCCTTAAGCTTGTTTATTAACTCTTAGGTAAATTCCAACAATGTTGGCTGTCTCTGACCCTCCACCAAAAGTGTCAATCAGCTATATATATAACTACCTGGTAAGTCAGATGTTTAAAAATTGTATTTTCATTAAGATAAATTTTTTAACATACCTGGTAGTTATATATACAGTAATTTAATTCCCACCCTCCTCCCCTCTAGAGACCTAAGGGCATGGAAGATCTGAGGAATAGTTGAAATGGTTCCAGGGACCTTGGTAGAGGGCGCATTGGTGGTACACCTGGCTACCCAATCGGCGATTGCCGCGAGTTTTGAAATTCTGCCGTGACGTCAGGGACTAAGCTATATATATAACTACCAGGTAAGTATGCTCAAAAATTTATTTTATTATGAAAATATCATTTCTCCTAGCCCTGGCCTCTGCCAAGAGAGCCAGCCAGCGACATGATCTGTCTTATGATATCGCCCTTTCAAGGGGATGGGGGCAAGTGACACTGAGTTTCATATTTGAGTTTGTTAGATTGAGTCTCAGTTCTGTGACAGATGACCCAGACCAACTGTTACTCTGCCCTGTGAGGGCACTGAGGAAATATTTGAAAAAAAACCTCCAGAGTCCGCCCTCAGATCAGCAGGCTCTTAGGGAGCACGGAGAGGACCAAGAGGAAGATTACTGGATCAGACTGGTAATCGAGAGAGCCATACAACCAGGCTCCTCACCTCCCAGTCGTCATCCCTGTGATCACGACTTCAGGGGTGTCGGCACATACCTGGCATTCAAGAAGAATTTATCTCTTGACGCAGGTTTAACAAGCGGGCGTGTGGAAACGGCAAATAACGTTCACCGCCCACTACCTGCAGGACATTGCCCACAGGAACCTGAATACATTTACTGTACCTTAAGTCCTTTGGTGACTGCACAAAATGTAGTCTACAACACCTCAGCTCCCTTGTAGGACAAGTAGCAGTTGGTTGTGGGCAGATGTTACCCACGAGTAAGTCTAGGATGAATGCACGAGTGACGGGCCATTTCATATTTCACTCTCCCCGCTCTTGGGGTCAAACATCCAAGGAACTCGACAAGCTTTCTTCCTCTGACTGCAGGTGTGTATCATGCCCTTTGTGTAGCCTGATATGTTTATGTATTTATGTCCCCATTCTCCAAGCGAGGTGGTCAGGCAATGTCTAGTTTAAGTGGGGAGCTTCGCTCCAAAATTACACTTACCTGGTCAAGTTACATTGCTAAATTCTACACATAGCACAGATTGCCCTGACTGTCATCCTATAATGATTATGAGGTGTCAGGGCGCCCTCTGATGAGCTCATGCGAAACACAGTATGTCACCCAGGGAGCCTTCAGCCAGTTGGATTTAGGACTTTGGGTGAGTTTCCAACGTAAAGAGTGTGAGGTTTGTATATAGTGCTGGAATATATGACAAATTTAGAATGTATTATTCCTGACCATACAAACCTGAAGCTTTTTACACCTACTGGTCCCGCCATCACCTTCCCCCGGAAATCCTGCCGGAATTGCAAAGTGACGGTTGTTTACTGGCACTGGTGTGAGCTGGGCGGTTGGTCTACTCCCACTACCTCCCTCCACTAACTAGCAGAGCCTAGTTACACCTCCTAAAGGCTTTAATGGCTAGTTTCAGTTATCGCCGAAGTAATACTCCTATGTAAAGAGCTCCAGATTTGTAGTTAGGAAAAATACAAATTATTTCAAATTTGTTGTTTTTTTTTATGCAGAACTAGGAGAGTAAAATAACAACAGTGCGTCCGCGACAGAGGCAGCCCTCTCGAGCACAGTTTTCTATATCGGCCCGATTTCTATACGACGTTTTAGAAAACTGGCTGCAGAGAGGGCTGCTCTGCCGCAGTCAAAAATAAAAATAATCTAATTATGGTGATTATAAATTTTTCTAAATTCTTTATTGATGTTTTCCATGTCTTCTTTATGTGACAATTTGACTAAACTTTACCTTTAATTGTGCCATCAAAATTTAGATATACATTATTTCTATTAAAAAAAAAAAGAATATTTTTTCATGAAAGTCTTTAAAAAAATCACTGCTTGTTTATTTCAAGTCAAAATTCCTCTTAAAAATTCAGTCAAAAATTCTCTAAAAATTTCACTCAAAAATCCTCTTATAAAAATTTCAGTCAAAAATCCTCTAAAAATTTCACTCAAAAATCCTCTAAAATTTTCAGTCAAAAATCATCCTTAAAAATTCTGTAAAAAATCCTATTAAAAAAATTGTCAAAATCCCTCATTAACAAATTCAGTCAAAAATCATCATAAAAAAATTTGTCAAAATCTCTCATTAAAAAATTCAGTCAAAAATCCTCAGAAAAAATTACTTTGCAATTTTATTTCAAATCAAAATTCCTCATTACAGTCATAGCTGACATTTGAGTACAACAAGCCTTATTTTACATAATAATTCAGAAACATTGACATTTTTACATAAACATGATATTCTTCCAAGAGAAGTCAAGGGTCCTAAGTGTATCAAGCTTTGCAGTCTGCGTTCAGGTGGACGCTAACGGCAGTGTTACGCAGTAGGACGTAACCCTGAAACTAAAACGTGTACGGGGGAATTTGGGAGCTTCCCCAATGGCTGGCCGTTCCGGTGGTGTTGCCGCCCGTCGTCCGGAAACGACAGATTTCGACTGATATGATGGAACAGTATGGCATCTTAGGTCAGCTTAATAATAATAGTACAGGTTGTAGGTGATTATGATACATTTAATTATGACCCACATGGCTGGTGTGCATAGCACATTTCGCTACCTCATTGCAAGAGGGTCGTAACTCCAAATTTGCTAGTTTTGAGTTATAGGGTGTACAAGATTGCCGAATTGATTCTGCATCTTTTGGTAAAAGAGTCGTAAATCTAGGTGAATTAGCGGCCGAGAGATGGCACTAAGAAGATTTGTGAAACATGATCAAATTCATAGGACTTAGCAACTTTCAAATGCGTTTCCTGAAAAATCAGGAATTTGGAGTTACGACCCTCTTGCAATGAGGTAGCGATTTGTGTACTGCTTGCCAGAAGAAAGGATCATTGAGGTGATGTTTATTTGGAGCGGAGCGAGCCACGGCGGAGTGAAATCCATTTCAGGTATGTCATATAAACTATAAGTAATTATGATACAATACTTTGATAGTTACCCAAGTGGTTGGCATGCACAGCACATCTATGTACCGCTTGCCAGAATACAGGAGCTGTGAGATGATGTTTATTGCGAAGCAAAATCTATTTTGAGTGGTGGCAAATTGCACAGCCTTCTCTTTAGCCAGTTTTCTAAATCGTCGTTTAGAAATCGGGCCGATATAGAAAACTGTGCTCGAGAGAGGCCCTTCTGCCGCAGTCACTCTGTTGGTGTTGCTTCGTCCTGTTAGTTTTACATGAAAAAAAACAGTTTTTCTGTTATTTTTCTTGGATTTATGTTTTATTCTGCTGTTATCTTCTGCACATACCTAGTTTTCCTTTGCCACTACCCATAATCCCGATTCCCACCAGGGGACCCCCATTAGTGTAGGGGTATGTAGGGCGGTGGTAATCGGAAAACAATGGCTTTATGGAAGGTAACAACATAAAACAAAAGAAAACAAGAAGACCAAAGAAAAAAATAGTTTTTCATGTTTATTACCAATAAACATTATTTTGTTGCTCATTTATTCTGGCAAGCGTTACATGTTTGTGGTGTGCACGCCATCTGCGTGGGTTACTATCAAGTACTGTATTATGACTACCTATAATTTATATCGCACACGCCAAATGTTTTTGTTCTGCCGTGGCTCGATTCACTCGCAAATAAACAGAATCTCATCACCCCTCTGTTTAACCCTTTTACCCCCAGGCTATTTGGAACTTTCCAACCCTTAACCCCCAGCCGTTTTTTATTTTTTTTTATTTTCAAGCACATTTTGCAATATTTATTTTTTAAATTGCTCTAACAGCCTTAATTTTCATCATAGAGAGGTCGGGTTGGTCTCATTCTTTTGGAAAATGCCTGAAGTTTCGCATAAAGTTATCAAAAATATGCAAAAAAAAAATGTAAATAGCAGTTTTTAGCAAGGACGTACCACTACGTCCATGGGGATAAAGGGATGAGTTTTGTGAAACGTACCAGTACGTCCTTTGAGGGTAAAAGGGTTAAGCAAGAGGTACATGCATGTCCTGCACACGCCAGCCGTGTAATCATTATCTAACGTATCATAATTCCATAACTCCTGTATTATTATTATCAAGCTGATCTAGGATGCCTTATTGTCCTACCCTATCAGTCGGAGTCTGGTATTTCCGTTTGACGGTCAGTAACGGCACCGGAACGGCCAGCCGTTGGGGAAGCCCCAAGTTGCGCCATGCGTCTTACAGTTTTGGGTTTACGGACTTTTGCGTGACAGTGCTGGTAGTGTCAGTCTGAACGTATACCTCCAGGCTTAACACACTTAGGACACTTGACTTCTCTTGGAAGAACAACGTGGTTAGGTAAAAATGTCAATCTTTCTGAATTATGATGTGAAATACGGCTTGTAGTACTCAAATGTCAACCATGACTGTAACGAGGATTTTCTTTATTTGAAATAAACTGGTAAAGTTATTTTTCTATGAGGATTTTTTAGTGAATTTTTTAAGTCAGTTTAAACCCCTCATAAATGTCGGCCATGACTAAAATGAGTTTATTTGAAATAAACTGAAGTGTATTTTTAATGATGGAAATGAAAACGCTATAAAACAGGCGATTGAATTATATCTGAATTTTGATTGACCAATACGAGGTGAGGCTTAGTCAAATCTTGCGTAATCATGTCATCTTAAAAATCTTGATACTGAAAAACATCATCAAACAACTTAGAAAAATGACATACTGTATTTACTGTAATTTCATTATTTTATCTCTGTTATTATGCATTTGCGCATTATAAGGATGAGTCTCTTATTATAATGTTGAAGGGTTGTGTTATTTATAGGAACAAATCTTTTAAGTTGCACTTTTCACCTTAACCACCCCACAAGGCTTCCTGCAGCCAGGTCTGTTTACCTCATTGAAAGCTTAATGGCCATTCTAGCTTAGCTCAAATCATACTCATATTAGGTTAGGAAAAATACAAATGATTAAAAGATTTTTTATTTTTTATCTTAATTGGTTATTAAATTTTTTATAAATGTAGTATCCTCTTGATTTCATATGAAAATACTGTCCCTTACTTCTGTTAAACAATTAGTATCTACCCTGTGTATTAGTAAAACAAGATTAATTTTTATTTATTGTAGGTATGCATTGCTAGTTCAACACTAATCGATATTTTTCTTCCGTAGATTGGCGAAGGGCGTCGAGAACGCCTGAATTAGGATTTATATTTTCTTGGTCGAGTATTACCAAGTCAATGTTCATTTGTTCCGTAACTGACATACAAACCACGGTATTTAATATGTTATTACTTTTGGCGAAGCTGAAATGACGAGCCATTAGAATTTTAACAAGGGTTTACTACCCCACCGCTAGTTAGCGGGGGGTAGGGAAGGTAGCTGGCTACACCCCCCCCCCCTCACACACACCTGTGCTTGAGCTCACTTTGCTCTCGGCTCGGGTGGTAGTCGGACGTGTCCGCTTTCACCCTCGCCTTCTTTGACAGCCATTTAATGCTTTTTGCTTTTCCTTTGACAGGTGTGCATGAATTTGGCCTCTGCTATGCGAAAGTGTCCTGGATTACCCGACCGCCCTTGTGGCACGTTTATGTCGGTGGTCGATACGGACCCTCACACCCTTTGTCCTTATTGTAGGGGCCAGCGGTGTGATAGAAATAAAGTGTGTGGTGAGTGTAGGGAGTGGTCTACCTCCCAGTGGGGGAGGTTTTCTCGGCGCTGGAAGAAGTCCAGGCAGGATATTCTCCTTCGAAGGTTGCTTTGAAAGGAGAAAATCCCAAGGGCTCTTCTTCTGTGGCCCAAAGCTCCCACTCGATCGGTTTCTTCCGAGAAACTGTCGAGTGGTAGCGTAGGCCATAATTCTGTTGCCCGATCTCGGGGTTTGGGAGAGGAGTTGCCTCCTATAGCGAGGCAGCTCCTCCTCCTCCCTCGGGGGAGGATTTAAATATTCATGTATCTAATGATGATTTGTTTCAGCTTTGGGCTTCCTTGGGGCTTGAGGGTTCGCCCTCCAAGGAAGCCTTGTTTGACATGATCCGGTTGGGGGCCGCTGTCACACAATCGCCGACTTTAGCAGAGGTTGATTCTCTGTCTATCGTCGACGTTGTCGTGGCAGAGGCTTCCGATGCGTTATCTCAAACCTCTGCTCGTGATGATCCTGCTGTAGCTGAAGGCTTAGTTCCTCCCTCTGCACATCCTTTGAGGGAGGAACTAAGTCCAACGGTCTCTCCTGCCGGTGATTCTCCCCCTCGGGGAAGTTCACTCACAGAGACTCCTCTTGGGAGGACTGCTGATGGTCAGCCCGCTGACCCCACGGCCCTCGGAGGGCGTATAAGGCGTAAAGCCCGCCTTCCTCTTCGCCGTAGAGGCCTTCCTTCACCTCACAAGGGTGTTAGGAGGCGCCTCTTCGGTTCGTCGTCTCCGCAGTCCGCCGCAGAGGAACCTCGCCACCGTTCTCCGACTCTCCCAGCTACAACCCTGGACCTCTCTGCAGATCATTTGCGATCTCCTTCGATGGAAGGTCGTCCTTACAAAGGACACGCCGATCTTCCACCCGTCAGACCTGCTGACCTGCCGTCGCCGTTCATGGCTACTGACGCGCTGTGGGCGCCAACGCATCCTGTTGTAAAACGAGCAACGGTCCCTTCGGGGCATCAAGGGTGTATGCGCGCCAATGCTCACCTCCGCGCAAGCGCTCATCGGTAAAAGTAGTTCTTGTTGAAGCGCACCAGCGCTCACCTGCGCGCCTTTGTTCTCCTGCGCGCCAGCGCTTGCCATGCGCACCTTCGTTCTCCTGCGCGCCAGCGCTAGCCTGCGCGCTCTCCGCGCCAACGATCTCCTGCGCGCCCACGATCTTCTGATCTGGGTGCAGTGGGGAAGCTAACTTCTTCCCCTACTCGCCAGCGATCGCCAACGCGCCATCGGTCCCCGCCTCCGCGCCATCCCTCGCGCACAGTCTCCAACGCCCGCCCACGAGGTTGCGCACACGCGCCCTGTGCACCCACGCCCATTGCCACAGCCGGATGTGCGCTCATGCGCGCCCGCACGCAAGAGATGTGTTTCCTGCGCGCACGCACGCCCAACGGTATCACCCGTACAGGCTATTCGGCCGGACCCTGCGCGCTCGCGCACGCGAACAGTCACCTTTGCGCACGTGAGCGCTTATCCATCCTTCAGCACACCCTCTGCCTTCGCCAGCTCGCGGCCCTCGCTCGCCCTCGCGCCAACATTCGCCCACACGCCAACAGTCTCCTGCGCGCGACCCAGGGCATTTCCCATCGCATGAGCGCCAGCACGTTCCCCAGCATGATCCTCAACCCCCCACGCGCGAGGCTGCAGGACAACGCGCGACCAGGTCATCATCGTCGCGTACCCCCCTTCTCCTAGGGATCAGTCGATCTCCTTCCCTCCAGAGGGAGTTTCTGACAGCACAGCTGTCAGTCAGCAGCCTTGGTTTGGGTCCCTGGTCAGAGCGTTCATGCAGGCTTTTAAGCCTGTTCTCTCTCAGCTGGGCCACAAATCATTGGCAGCTTCTACTCCCCTGAAGAGGAAGAGAGGAGTGCAGAACTTGGTAACTCCTCCGAGGGCGAAGCCGACTCCTCGTAAGTCCTTGAGGAAGGCCTCCTGACCCCCCCAGACTTTCACTCCCTCCCCTTCGGACGAAGATTTCCCGTCCTCAGGAGTCACGCGAAGTGAGGCGTTCCCCCATCGCACCAATGAGGGAAACCCCACCTCGCGCTGGAAAGTCTTCTCGGGTAGGGGTGGAGGAGAGCCTCCCACCATCGTTGTTGGAGTCCTGCATCCCTCCCAGGAGGGAGTCGAAGGACTCCAAGACTGTGCCGAAGTCATCTTCAAGGCTTAGACCGGTGCCAGCCAAGCACTCGGAAAATGTCCACGAGTCCCCCCAAGAAGAACCTTTGGGGACAGGAGACTTCGCTGCTAGTCCTTCAGGAGGAGAGCTACAGGAGTCAGAGCATGCGTTCTGGCAGGTTCTGACCCTTATGAGGAATCTCAATGGGTTTGCGGATCCAGAGATTCCCCCTCCTGAGGGCAAAGACACGGTCTTGGACCGAGTCTTTGGGACTCAAAAACCCTCAAAGGCCACTGCGGCTTTGCCCTGGACTCAAGGGGTTAAGAGTGCCAGAAACAAGGTCGAAGCCCAGCTCTCCCGGTTTGCCTCCTCCAGCCGATCCAGCGCCGGCAACAAACTCCTCCCACCTCCTCGTGTCCAACAGAGGAGGTACTTTGACATCGTTGAGTAGACTTATTTAGCCCTTCCCCTACACCACTCTTAGGAAGAGCTTACCAGGGGAGTCCCTCTAGAGAGAGATTCCAACCGGCAGGTCTCGTTCTCGGCGACGGAGATCCTTAGCCAGGAGAAGGTAGCGAAGTGTGGCATGCAGGCAACTTCGTGGCTGGACATCTGGCTAGGGTCCCTAGGCATCCTGTTACGTTCAGAGGACTTTTCCAAAGAAAGTACCAGGAAGGCCATGGAGACCTTTTTACACTCGGGCACTCGCACAATCGAGTCCACCAAGTCTCAAACTTGTGGGCTAATACCATCTTGAAACGTCGAGATGCGGTGTCTGAGAGATTCCATCAAAAGGTCCCCAATACCGAGATAAGCAGGCTCAGACATTCTTCCGTTATGTTGAAGAACTTGTTCGAGCCTAAGGACGTGGAGCAGGCAGGTGAGAGGTGGAGGAAGTCCAACCAGGACTCTCTCCTACATAGGGCTCTAATATCGAAGCCCTATAAACCTCCAGCACCCCAGCAACCACGTCCTACCAAGACCACGAAACCGGCAGCTGCAGCGAAGACGACGGTGTCTAAGCCCTTTCCTGTCAAGGACAAGAAAGGCAAAAAGTCCTCCAGGGGAGGAAGGAATCCTAGAGGGAACGGCCGAGGCCGCAAATGCTAGGATTGGCAGTCCCCCTGCATGTCCACCAGTGGGGGGAAGCCTACAAAGTTGCGCGAACAGGTGGCAGCAACTCGGGGCCGATTCCTGGACGATTTCCGTAATCAGTCAAGGATATCGCGTCCCGTTCACATCTCTACCTCCCCTGACAGAATCCAGTGTCGTTGAGCTCCCTTGCCATGGGATCGGCAAGGGGGCAAGCCCTTCGGGCAGTAGTCCAGATCATGTTGAAGAAGGGCGCTCTCCAAGAGGTCGTCGACGGGTCCCCAGGCTTCTTCAGTCGACTCTTTCTTGTAAAGAAGGCGTCTGGAGGCTGGAGACCAGTCATCGACCTCTCAGCTCTTAACAGGTTTGTCAAGCAAACTCCGTTCACATGGAGACCGCAGACACGGTCAGACTTGCAGTGAGACCGCAAGACTTCATGCATACACTGGACCTGAAGGACGCGTACTTCCAGACCCCAGTCCATCCGTCTTCAAGGAAGTACTGTACTTAAGATTCAGCCTAGACAGAGGATTTTCGCAACAAGTTGCGATCAGGATGTCTGGACACCTGCGAAGGTCATCCGCATCTGTCTACCAGGCAAAGTGGGGAGTCTTTTGTGGTTGGTGTCGTGGAAGGGGTATCTCTCCACTCGATGCCACTATTTCAGCAATAGCGGAGTTCTTCGTGTATATGCGGGAAGTCGGTCTCGGCGGTGAAAGGCTATCGCTCAGCCATAAGTCTAGCCTTCAGGCTCAAAGGAGTGGACATTTCTTCCTCGCTGGAACTTTCCCTACTCATACGAAGTTATGAACTTTCCAGCCCTCAGTCGGAAGTGAGACCTCCTCCATGGAACGTGGTTCGAGTTCTCAGGTCTCTTAAGAGACTTTCCTACGAACCATTACGCCAGGCTTCAGATTGCCACCTAACTTGGAAGACGGTGTTCCTACTAGCTTTGGCCTCGGCCAAGCGAGTCAGTGAACTTCATGGTCTCTCTTAGGATATCGCCCATTCAAGGGGATGGGGAGAGGTAACGTTCAAATTCGTCCCTGAGTTTATTACTAAGACTCAGAATCCGGGAGTGCCAGACCCTTGGTTCGACTCCTTCCAGATTTCGAGTCTTCTTTCTGTAACAGATGAACCAGACCATCGCCTACTGTGTCCAGTAAGGAGTCTGAGGCTATATCTCAAAAGAACGGCTGCAGTTCGTCCCCAGGTGCAGGCATTGTTTGTGAGCACTGGGAGGACTAAGAGGAGGGTTACCAAGAATACCATCTCGGCATGGATTCGTAGGGTGATCCATCTGTCCCTGAATCCAGACCCTCCTCCGTCACGTCGCCCTAGAGCACATGACGTCAGGGGCGTAGCTACGTCCCTGGCCTTCAAGAAAAACTTTTCAGTGACGCAGGTGCTACAAGCTGGGGTGTGGAAGCGTCAGACGACCTTCACAGCCCACTACCTGCAAGACGTGACCCACAGGAGGCTCGATACGTTTTCTATCGGCCCTGTGGTGGCTGCACAACAGCTGGTTTAAAACCTCAGGCTCCTTAATGGACAAGTAGCAGATTGAGGGCATTGTTACTCGGTCTTAGTCTGCACGAATGAAAAGGTAGGTCTGGCCCTTATTCTTTTCTTCATCCTCCCCTCTCTTGGGGAAAGCAGCATCCTGGGTTCTCTGCACAGCTGACCTCGAAACCACTGCAGGTAAATCATGTTTTCTTGGGTTCCTAGTATTAAGCTAATACTGTCACGTCCCCATTCCCTGACGAGGTGGTATTGGGAGAGTCCTAGCCTAAAGTTTCCATCTAAAGGACTACAGGTCAACTTCTTAGGACGAGTCACACTTCATACCTTCACACACAGCTTATGTAGGCCGCAGCCCTTGCGTAGCAAGGTTCTTGCGAGATGCAGGGACTCCCTATTTAAAAACCTCAATCCGTCTAGGTTGAAATGACATTCCTATTACAAGACTTAAGGTGGATAGTAATGTAAACCCATCGATTTACTGTGCCTTGGATTACAGACGCAATAGCCTTTTGGAGATCTATTTCTTCCGTGACCCCTTGTCTATGTAACTTAACCCTATCTTCTGATGAAAAGTGATAAGTTGTTGATTTGAATCAACACTTGCTCCTCATATGGAGCGATTGTTAAACATCCCCGAATCCCAAATTAACCAGTTTACTGTATTAAGGGACAAAGATTTGCATCCGTATAGAAACAAATTACTAATTCTAAAAGTAATTTATACTTTTTCTAACTATATAAACCAGTCCTGTGCCTACCTCATGCAAACCACAAGTACTGTTTGAAGGTCTGAGTGGCTTCTCCACTACCCAACAGTAACTACAGACACATAAATTTGAAGAAAAGGCTAGTGTTCTAGCTGCTCTAAAATCATACTCCTTTGACAATTTTTATTTTGAGATTTTTTAATTATGGACAGAAATACGAGACATTTTTGTTATATAGTTACAAAATTATAATCTCTTGTTCCACAATTATGATTTTACAGATACATTATCTGCAAAGGGATGATCTAGGAAATTTGGTATGTATAGGTTGAAATCATTATTTTACAGATGAATTGGTTATTAGGAGATATCTTCTTCCCTCTTCAAATATTTCTTTTTTCAAAGGCTTTTAGTTTCTTTGGGTAACTGGTCATTTTTTATTAAAGGGTCTTGTCCATTGCCTTGGTATGAATGCCTTTATCTCCTTTACTAATTGATTACATGGATATTAAAACAATTTTTATGCTTATTCATGCTCTTCTAGGCAAATGGTTTCAATTCGTATTTGAAGCGAGTGTTGTAGATAATACTCTAATTACATATGCGAGTTTACTATTTTTAGGTTGCTGTTACATTAATTAGAGTTTTGGATAACCATTGGTGTCATTTACCATGTCTTCAAATATTTTCTTCTTATAGCCAAAGGTTAAGGATTATGACGACTTCTGGTTACCTCTGCCAACGAAGTTGGAAGGAGGTTATGTTTTCACCCCTATTTGTGTGTGTTTGTGTACAGCTTCCTGGCTACAATTTTGATTTTAGATTAATGAAAATTGCAGGGATTAACTCTTATGTAAAAAGCTGGAAATGATTAAAATTTTGAAGGTCAAGGTTACGGTCAAGTAAAATATCTAATTCACGTAATCAGCCATAAGTTTGTACATTATTGTCACAGAGACTTCAAACTTGGTTCATATTTGAGTGTGTGAAAATCCACGCCAATTAGAACATAAGGCCATAGGTCAGGTTTGAGAAACAAGCTGCAGCAGGGGAGGTCTGCGCTGTATTGAGTGCCCCTCTAGTTTTTAATGTAAGACGTTGAATGTTATATCTTCCTCCACTCTACATTTGTTTTTCTGAGTGTGTCCTGGGACCTTTTGAGTGAATGATTGATTTAACATATAGACATTACTTAACCCTTTTACCCGCAAAGGACGTACTGGTACATTTCACAAAAGCCATCCCTTTACCCCCATGGACGTACCGGAACGTCCTTGCAAAAAAATGCTATAAAAATTTTTTTTTTTCATATTTTTGAAAATTTTTTGAGAAAATTCAGGCATTATCCAAGTGAATGAGACCAACTTGACCTCTCTATGACAAAAATTAAGGCTGTTAGAGCAATTTAAAAAAATATATACTGCAAAATGTGTTGGGAAAAAAATAACCCCGTGGGGGTTAAGGGTTGGAAATTTCCAAATAGCCTGGGGGTAAAAGGGTTAAGGCTCTGTAATGTCTTCCACCCATAGCTGCACTTACTTTTTAACCTACCTTACCTCTTCCCCTTGTTTCTTTCTTTCATCTTCCTGTTTATCCTTTCATTAGTGACTTGCATTCTGGTTCAACTATTAACTGACTGGCTACCTTTCTCCATTCTAGAAACCAGGAAGTATATGTACAGATAGTTTCAGTCGAACAATCCAGAAGTCCTATACTTTCCCTCCATTCAGATGGTGAGAGACAAAATAGACAATATTCCATCATGCAACGGCTTTTAAAGATCTCTTATTCTTTGAAAATCTTTCGTAAAGATGTTTACATTGACCAGTCTTTTGAGTGTCGTATTTGTATAATAGTGGGTAGGTAGGTTGGTTGGCCAAGGCACCAGCCACCTGCTGAGGTACTACTGCTAAAGAGTTATCGAGTCCTTTGACTGGCCAGATAGTACAGTAATAACATTGGAACCCCATCTGGTTATTACTCATTTTCCTTTGCCTACACATACTGTACACTAACAGTCTGGCCTATTCTTTACACATTATCCTTTATCCTTTACCACCTGACAACACTAAGGTAACTGAAAAATTCTTCACTCAAGGGGTTAACTACTCCACTGTAATTGTTCAGTGGCTAGTTTCCATATAGTAAGCGTAAAAGAGAGACTTTAGCTACGGTAAGAAGCTTTTCTAGGACGACACTCCAAAATCGAACCGTTGTTCTTTAGACTGGGTAGTGCTAAAGCCTCTGTACCATGGTCTTGCTCTGTCTTGGATTAGATTTCTCTTAAGTTAGGGTACACTTCTATCTGTTTCTTTATTGCCTTTCCTCACTGGGCTTTTTTTTACCTTTTGGAGCCTGTTGGCTTTTCCCAACTTGTGTTGTAGGTTAGGTAGTAATAATAATAATTGTTAAAAAGTTTTCCTTGATATAGGGACAATATACTGAATACCTATTTTATTAAACATTATCATTGTTGAATTACTCAGCAGGTATAACAATAATTTAACCAGTTTGTTCTCACCTGGAAATTCCACCAAGATGGGCAAAGAAAAAAAGTTATAATTTTTTACTTCAATTGTTCTTTAAAAGCAATGGATTGTATAAATCTTACTTCAATTACTCTTTACCATCAATTAGTATTTAATTTCAATTATAATAATAGTTCTTATGCATATACAGTACAAGCCTTTAGCCCTTTAAAATACGGAAAGGTCTAAGGATGCAGGCATACCGAGTAGCCCCACCTGTCTGCCAGTTGGAACCCTTTCACTTTTGGGTTTGGCCGCATTGAGTATGGACTTACTGTTGCTCCATGAACAAGGGCTTTTATCTTTTTCATTTTCTTTAAATAAAGTAAATGCTGGCTGTTGGTGTCTGTGATGAATGAAAAGGGTGGATGCTACAACCAGTTTATGGCAAAACTGGCTGTTGATACACACACTGTGGCTTTAGGCGTATGTTTTGAAGGGGAAAATGAGAGCCAAATCTTATGCGGTGTCTGTTTTGGCGACGCCCAAGAACATAACGATGAAGTCTTTTACCTCTTTGTTTCCCTCGAGAACGCCCAAGAACATAACAATGAAGTCTTTTACCTCTTTCTTTCCCTCATCGAGTTTGACTGCTTTTGTATATGCCCCTGGCTCTGTCCCTGGGAGTATCTTGCGATCTGCATCGGCAGGTTTTTAGGGTTCTAGTGGTGTATGTGGTTCCTCCCATTGATTGCCGTACCCTGTAGAAGGGTAAGAAACATGTATGTTGCTGTGCAGATGGCTAACAATGAGGCTTGGGCCTCCTAGGGTGCGGCAGGTAGTCCCTTTAAGGGAGCTGGTAGCTCACCCACTGCGTTCCCAGTACAGTACCAGTCTCTCCTGTTATAGGGGGGGTAGGTGAGATGACCCCAGTGGTTATTCTCCATTATCTGTTCTGTTAGGGTTTTGCGTTGCTTAAGCACTAGTAGAGCCAAGAAGGAGCTGTGAAGGAACACGATCTCTTATGGCTTCTTAATATTATCTGTAAAGCGTACACCTCGATTTCTGAGTGTTGAGGTACCAGCTAAAACCAGGGCTCACGAAGTCATGGGCATAGGCCCCAACTTGCCTTTAAAAAGGAATCTCCCAGTCAGCCAGGTGTTGAAAACTGGTATATGCAAATGCTAAAGGAATCTCCCAGTCAGCCAGGTGTTGAAAACTGGTATATGCAAATGCTAAACAACCTTCACGATCTTCTACCAACAGAGGTATACTCACAAATCACGACACTTTTGTGCTTGGCTGCTCATGTAGTTCCATAGCCAGCCCATCTCCCACACGGAACTGGAAGCCTGGAAGCATATTATCTATGGTAATGCATGGCTGCAAGTCTGGAATGAAAGGTAAAATGACTGGCTCTTCTCCATGTTTTCTTTCCCTTCTCTTGGGGGACGAAGTGATCGAACTATCACTTGATGGTTCTGACTAGATGCCTATAAGTTTACACTTCTGAGCACCATTCTTTAGATTCTATAGATTCTCCTTAGGCAAGGGGGAAGATAGTGGAATATACACAAACCCATTTATGATACAGCAAGTATACTGTATTATTCTGGACCCCAATCTCCTTAGGGGAAAGGTATCCCTCCTTTGACTGCCTACCAATCTTGTACAGTATATTCATCCATATGATGTAGACTGACATTTCCAGGGAAGAAAAATACATATTACTTTTAAAAACTTTATATAAGTTTCTTTTTTACTCTTATTTCAATAAATTTAATATTCTATGCAGTGGAAAATAGGATATGTAGATATTTAGTTGTCATTTGAAATAAACTTTTGGGGATACCAGAGTACACCATTTATTTTTTCTAATTTATGTTTTTATCCTTTTAAAGTAACGGTTATTTTTTTAAGAATATAAGGGACTATGGAGACCTTAGATTACTTTTTCTTAGCTTTGCATAATGGAAGAAATTAAGTTCATGATTTTGATTTACTTTAGAAAATAGGCTCTCTAACTGGTTTTGTACATGTTAAATGAACTTTGACTTTAGTGATATATGCTAATCTGTTAAATCTTGCCCTACAGAGGTTTACCATGCAGAGCTTGATTTATAACACTGCTTTATTCAACAAAAATGATATGCTTCTACTTGGTCACAAATCGTCAACATTGAATCGTTACAAAAGCTGTTTTTGGTGAGTACAGTAGTTTAAATGATAAACTTCACTGTCATTTATTTAACCTTTTTTATTCTTTTTTTTTTACACTACGAAGAAATTTAATTCTTCGCTTTTCATCCCGTTGTCCTCTGATGGTTCGAATGTCAAGTGATTCGTCAGTAGTCAAAAAGCCTATGACCGTCTTCCTCAATGACTCTCTTATCCGCAGTAGTCTGATTTCTAATGTCTCCCTTTACAGTTTTTCTCCCTCAACTTGGATTTCATGGCTTATTCTTAGTCTTTATTGCTTCAGGTCATTTTTTTTTATACTTAATTTGAATCAAAACTTTATTTAGTAGTCGTAATTTGAATATTTTATTATTTCAAAACTTTTAGTAGTCAACTTTTTGCCATCGAAAATGTTTAGTATTTTTTAGTTGTCGACTGTTGGACCCAGTATTGTTGGATTTTATCCGGTTTGAATTTTTTGGTTTTTTTAATTGATTTCTGATTTTATACAGAAGTCTTTAAACATTTATTAGTCGTATATTTTTTTCTGACCTTGTAAAATCATTGTTATTGTTTAGTTTGTTTTGCCTGAAATAAAAAAACTCCATATTTTTTTTAGTTTTCTGTTTTAAACAGGGTTGTTCTTAACCTTGGAGTTTTAGTTTTCTGTTTTAAACAGGGTTGTTTCCTAACCTTGGAGTTTTAGTTTTCAGTTTTAAACTTATTTTTTTAGTTTTGTTTTAAACAGGGTTGTTTCCTAACCTTGGAGTTTTAGTTTTCTGTTTTAAACTTATTTTTTTAGTTTTCTGTTTTAAACTTATTTTTTTAGTTTTCTGTTTTAAACAGGGTTGTTTCCTAACATTTTTTTAGTTTTCTGTTTTAAACTTATTTTTTTAGTTTTCTGTTTTAAACAGGGTTGTTTCCTAACCTTGGAGTTTTATTTTTTTAGTTTTGTTTTAAACAGGGTTGTTTCCTAACCTTGGAGTTTTAGCTTTCTGTTTTAGCTTTCTGTTTTAAACAGGGTTGTTTCCTAACCTTGGAGTTTTAGTTTTCTGTTTTAAACTTATTTTTTTAGTTTTCTGTTTTAAACTTATTTTTTTAGTTTTCTGTTTTAAACTTATTTTTTTAGTTTTCTGTTTTAAACAGGGTTGTTTCCTAACCTTGGAGTTTTATTTTTTTAGTTTTGTTTTAAACAGGGTTGTTTCCTAACCTTGGAGTTTTAGCTTTCTGTTTTAGCTTTATGTTTTAGCTTTCTGTTTTAAACAGGGTTGTTTCCTAACCTTGGAGTTTTAGTTTTCTGTTTTAAACTTATTTTTTTAGTTTTCTGTTTTAAACTTATTTTTTTAGTTTTCTGTTTTAAACTTATTTTTTTAGTTTTCTGTTTTAAACAGGGTTGTTTCCTAACCTTGGAGTTTTATTTTTTTAGTTTTGTTTTAAACAGGGTTGTTTCCTAACCTTGGAGTTTTAGCTTTCTGTTTTAAACAGGGTTGTTTCCTAACCTTGGAGTTTTAGTTTTCTGTTTTAAACTTATTTTTTTAGTTTTCTGTTTTAAACTTATTTTTTTAGTTTTCTGTTTTAAACAGGGTTGTTTCCTAACCTTGGAGTTTTAGTTTTCAGTTTTAAACTTATTTTTTTTAGTTTTCTGTTTTAAACTTATTTTTTTAGTTTTCTGTTTTAAACAGGGTTGTTTCCTAACCTTGGAGTTTTAGTTTTCAGTTTTAAACTTATTTTTTTTAGTTTTCTGTTTTAAACAGGGTTGTTTCCTAACCTTGGAGTTTTATTTTTTTAGTTTTCTGTTTTAAACAGGGTTGTTTCCTAACCTTGGAGTTTTAGTTTTCTGTTTTAAACAGTGTGTTTGTTTTCCTAACCTTGGAGTTTGTTAAACAGTGTGTTTGTTTTCCTAACCTTGGAGTTTTAGTTTTCTGTTTTAAACAGTGTGTGTTTGTTTTCCTAACCTTGAACTTGTTTTAGGTGTTTTCTTTTGTTGGTTTTCCTACATTGAACTAGTTTTAGTTGTTTTGTTTTATTTTTTAGATTGTTTTACCATGGTTTAGTTTTCTGTTTTATAAACGGGTTTGTTTAACCTTGGAGTTGTTTTACCACGGTTTAGTTTTCTGTTTTATAAACGGGTTTGTTTAACCTTGGTTTTACCATGGTTTAGTTTTCTGTTTTATAAACGGGTTTGTTTAACCTTGGTTTTACCATGGTTTAGTTTTCTGTTTTATAAACGGGTTTGTTTAACCTTGGAGTTGTTTTACCACGGTTTAGTTTTCTGTTTTATAAACGGGTTTGTTTAACCTTGGTTTTACCATGGTTTAGTTTTCTGTTTTATAAACGGGTTTGTTTAACCTTGGTTTTACCATGGTTTAGTTATCTGTTTTATAAACGGGTTTGTTTAACCTTGGAGTTGTTTTACCATGGTTTAGTTTTCTGTTTTATAAACGGGTTTGTTTAACCTTGGTTTTACCATGGTTTAGTTTTCTGTTTTATAAACGGGTTTGTTTAACCTTGGTTTTACCATGGTTTAGTTTTCTGTTTTATAAACGGGTTTGTTTAACCTTGGTTTTACCATGGTTTAGTTTTCTGTTTTATAAACGGGTTTGTTTAACCTTGGTTTTACCATGGTTTAGTTATCTGTTTTATAAACGGGTTTGTTTAACCTTGGAGTTGTTTTACCATGGTTTAGTTTTCTGTTTTATAAACGGGTTTGTTTAACCTTGGTTTTACCATGGTTTAGTTTTCTGTTTTATAAACGGGTTTGTTTAACCTTGGTTTTACCATGGTTTAGTTTTCTGTTTTATAAACGGGTTTGTTTAACCTTGGTTTTACCATGGTTTAGTTTTCTGTTTTATAAACGGGTTTGTTTAACCTTGGTTTTACCATGGTTTAGTTTTCTGTTTTATAAACGGGTTTGTTTAACCTTGGTTTTACCATGGTTTAGTTTTCTGTTTTATAAACGGGTTTGTTTAACCTTGGTTTTACCATGGTTTAGTTTTCTGTTTTATAAACGGGTTTGTTTAACCTTGGTTTTACCATGGTTTAGTTATCTGTTTTATAAACGGGTTTGTTTAACCTTGGTTTTACCATGGTTTAGTTATCTGTTTTATAAACGGGTTTGTTTAACCTTGGAGTTGTTTTACCATGGTTTAGTTTTCTGTTTTATAAACGGGTTTGTTTAACCTTGGAGTTGTTTTACCATGGTTTAGTTTTCTGTTTTATAAACGGGTTTGTTTAACCTTGGTTTTACCATGGTTTAGTTTTCTGTTTTATAAACGGGTTTGTTTAACCTTGGTTTTACCATGGTTTAGTTATCTGTTTTATAAACGGGTTTGTTTAACCTTGGAGTTGTTTTACCATGGTTTAGTTTTCTGTTTTATAAACGGGTTTGTTTAACCTTGGAGTTTTAAAAACTAGTTTGTTTTATGTTTTAAACAGGTTTGTTTCCTAATCTTGGGAGTTTTCAGTTTTAAACAGAACTTTGTTACCTTGAAATTGTTTTAGTGGTTTTCTGTCCATTTTACCTCGTTTTTGTTTTCTGTTTTACCTTGAATATTTAGTATTCCAGTTTTACAGGTGTTGTTTTGGTTGATTTCTATTCTACCTTTCTTTGTAATGGTTTTCCCAGATTCACCACTTTTTAGTAGTTTTTCATTTTGAAAAGCGAGTTATTTTTGGTTTTCCATTTTTACTAGTTTTGTCTTGGTTGTTTTCAGTTTTTTTTTTATTATTATTTAGGTATTCCAGTTTTACAGGTTTTTGTTTTCAGTTTTTTTTTTTATTATTATTATTTTGGTATTCCAGTTTTACAGGTTTTGTTTAAGTTAATTTCTGTTTACAAAGTTTTTTGGTATTCTTGTTTTAAGTTAATTTCTGTTTACCAAGTTTTTTGGTATTCTTGTTTTCTGTTTTACCTTGAAAAGTTGTGGTTTTTCCAGCTATTTGGTCCTTGAAATGAAATCAAAGCTTGTAATTTAAACCAACGGTTTTATTCTGGCATTTTTATTTTTTTATCAGTTTCGTATTTTGCTTTTGTTTGAAAATTAAATGTCTTTTTGACTAGAAATTATTCACAAGAAAAAAATTTCTTGTTTTATATTTTCATCATATTAATATATTTTTGTTCAATCATAAAAATTATTATCAAACTATCTTCAGCTGCTTTAAAGATATGACTTTTTACAGACGTTTTGCAAGAACCTCTGTTATCAGGACAAATTGTTAGTAACTTTAAAGATATGACTTTTTACAGATGTTTTGCAAGAACCTCAGTTATCAGGACAAATTGTTAGTAACTTTAAAGATATGACTTTTTACAGACGTTTTGCAAGACCCTCGATTATCAGGACAAATTCTTAGTAACTTTAATTGATTTTTGGGTAATGTTAAAAGGATTATTATTACAATTTCAGAAGTCTTTAACTACTGAAGCAATGGTTTATAAATGTTATATAAATTACCATTACAATACAAATATTATGATGGTACATGTCATGATGCAACTGAAGCCTTATTATTACTATCCAAGCTACAACCCTAATTGGAAAAGCAAGATGCCATAAGCCAAGGGGCTCCAATAGGGAAAAATAGCCCATTGAGGAAAGGAAATAAGGAAACAAATAAATGAAGAGAGCAAATTAACAATAAGTCATTCTAAAGAAAGTAATGTCAAAAAAGATATGTCATATATAAACTATTAATAACATCAAAAACAAATATGTCATATATAAACTATAAAAAGACTCATGTCCGCCTGGTCAACAAAAAAGCATTTGCTCCAACTTTGTTTGAACTTTTGAAGTTCTACTGATTCAACTATCCGATTAGGAAGATCATTCCACAACTTGGTAACAGCTGGAATAAAACTTCCAAGAGTTATTTTTGGGTTTTCTTCAATGTCGTTTCTTCTCTTCCAGGTGGTTCCTGTTGATGAACTTCACGGCTTTGCCAAGGAGCCATGTAGTGGAATGAACTATCTTCAGCCGTTAATTTTTTTTCTAACCGAAGAAGCCTTCCTGTTAAAGGTGGTAAGTTATATATTAGTTGCCATGTAGTGGAATGAACTATCTTCAGCCGTTAATTTTTTTTCTAACCGAAGAAGCCTTCCTGTTAAAGGTGGTAAGTTATATATTAGTTGACACGTATAAAAAGCCTGGATATAAGTTAATAAAGAAAATTCAAATAATCTGTTTTTCTTAGCCATAAAAACCAGAGTTCTTTATAAAACCACCTTTTAGTCAGACAAAATTGCCAATAATACATTTCAAGAGTCCCTCGACTAACTTAACTAAACAAACCAGTTTTGGATGACAATGAGAGGGTTAAGCATCCATGTGTGTTAAAAGGGCAAACACAAGAGATATTTTTCTCTCTGTTCATCATATAGCCCAGTCCCACTACACTGCCACAAAGGTTTAGCAGCAGAAGTAGACAAGACACTTGAAACTTCTACTCGTTCTTGAAAGTCGTTCAGTCAAATGGTGACGATGCAACTGGGAAGAGATATCACCTGGTCATACTATCATGGAGTGTGTGTTGGCACTTGAACTAGTTCTTGAAAGTCGTTCAGTCCAGTGGTGACGATGCAACTGGGAAGAGATATCACCTGGACGTACTATCATGGAGTGTGTGTTAAGTTCCCAGGGAGAGGCCAGGCCCAAGCACCTTTCCAGGAACAGAAAGACACCGAAGGAAATCATCCTTCTGCTTCACACACTGCAGCAGTAAAACTTCAGACGGTGCACATCAATGTCCAAGGATTGCCAACCACCTTAGGCTTATGTTGCTGACGTCACACTGCCACATGATGATTATTACTAGCTAAGCTATAACCCTAGTTGGAAAAGAAAGAAGTTATAAGCCCAAGGACTCCGAGGAAAAATAACCCAGCGAGAAAAGAAAATAAGGAAATAAACAATATGACAAGTAATAAACTATTAAAATATTTTAAAAACGGTAACATCAAAACATATTTCATATATAAACTAGAAAAAGACTTATGTCAGCCTGTTCAGCATGAGCGAGGGATAAGACAGAAAATATGAATACTTTATACAGGTGAAAGAATGTAGTTATTGGCAGGTTGCACAGGAAACTACCACACATCCTACACTTATCAATAAACCACTGAACATTAATCCTTCCTTCTAAATACAATATCCTTAACAGAAAAGCTTTAATAGGCATTTCCAGCTTCACAAACTAGGAATTAATATAAAATTTGATTAATAGCATTACTAGGAATTACCTAAACAAAATACTTAAAATCTATAACGAGGTGTCTGTAGTTACTGGCTGGTGACAATGAAGCCCTGACCCTTAATTAGCCACTAGATTACAACCATGGCCTGGTATGCGGTCAAGGGAAGAACCTATATCTGTGAGGGGGATATGCTGTCTACATGTAGGGTCATATGAGAACATGGGTGCATACACATCTATTCACCCCCTCATTAGGAAAGATGGGAGAGGAGCTTCTAAACAAACTTACTACTTAGAAAAGACGCTTTATCATGTGGACCTCAACCTACATTCATTGTCTGGTCCAGCATATAACATAGTGATTACTGCATCCCAAGGAAGGGGAAGAGAAACAAGTTAAGGCCACTTGACATTACCTCTCATTCTGGAGTAACATCACGACTTATGCAAGGTGAGATGCCTCTTGTCCCGTGGGCAAGCTTGATTTACTGACCTGACCTGCTGAGCCCCTATTATTATTACCTTTATCATTACTAACCCAGCTATAACACTCATCTGAAATGCAGAATGTGCACTCTCACAAGAAGGTGAACGAAGAGGTGAGGGTACACTTCTGCAGGAGGGCCCTGCTGTAGAAGGGCACAGTCCAGTAGGAGAATAAACTAGGCTACGAGTAAACACGCGTGTGCTCTCTCCTGTAGGAGCACGAGAACACACAGGAGAGAACTCATGGGCGCTTGAGCAAGCCAAGGTAGAGGCACACCTAGGGCTCTAGTGGGCATGTGAATAGCTGAGACTGAAGGTGTGTTAGCGAAAACAAAGCAGGCACAGGAGCATGAGCACAAACACAAGTAATGCAAGATTACACATGCATAAATTAGCATGTTAGTTGCTACACATGAGCATGTAAGGAAATGCTTGTCATAAGTAAAAGGAGCACTCTCAAGTGTCCTCTGCATTGTCTCGTCTTATTTTTCGTCTTGGGTGAAGCAAGTCCATGGGGCAGTACTGTCTCTCCCATGAGGAGAGATACGGTAGCGTAACATACGCAACTCCTATCGATCAGTCTTCTAGGACTTGATTCACAAAGAAGAAAAGAAAGGTGGAACACTTCCATTCCGACTGGCAGTGAATGAAGAGACGATCTTGTCTGGCATCCTGGCTGATGCCAAAGACACACTGAGGAAAGAGATCCTCGGTACTCTATGAAGAGGCAGCACTATCAGGAGATATGTCTCTAGAACCTTCTGTACACAAGAAAACCTTGACAATAAGAAGGGCAGTGACCCTCCCTTTCAACTCGGCAGCAGTAGCTACTCCTATCATGCATAAGGAAATAAACAGTAACAGTAATGCTGTCAAACAGTAACAAGAAACCATATAAGCAAGATACACAGACAACTGACAGTTAGCTACAAATGTCTGGAAAACAGAAAAACCTTTCATCTTCATTAATATCCCTTGCACAGAACAAACTTCCAACAATTATCTAAAGGAAAAAGAAATAAGATTAAAAATGCCAGTTGACAGTGCTGGGAGTATAGTACTTCTAATTTCCGGCAGCTGAAAAAGTGGCTATTCAGTATTACACCAGGGGAGTGAGGCTTCCTTGTCACCAATCAATAACTACCAACACCACTTTATAAATTTTAACATCTGAGTTCTGGCTACACTGAATGCATAACCATATTAGCAGACGAAGATTTGTATACAGTACATGCAGAAACAAATACTATTGAAATGTACTAAGAGTGGGAATCATATTTCCCAATGCAATTAAATTTCATATTGGAGTGCAAAGGTCGCTAGGTTTAAAAATGCACAAGCGAGCGTGTATCGTGAGATTGATGAATACGGAGTTTCTTTGAAATTCATTGGACTGAGGATTGTATATATTTAGAAGCTTTATTGAGCGAAGTAAATATTAATCTATTTTTAATAATATACAGTACTGTAATATTCGGAAAGTGGAGGAAATATGTTTCATAAAATTGTATGTTTGAAACTGAATACAGTATGTATGTCATTGTGTGCATTGTGTAAAAAGGTAAAGTAGAAAATAAGAAAGCGTCGGCTGATTTTCGTCCCCAAGAACCACAGACTTCTCTTCATATTTGCTGTGACAGAGCAAGCAAGCAAACTAAGCATCAATTATTCATAAGTGCAAAGGAAATCGAGCAGTATGGAAGAAGAAACTAATGCTTTAAGGGAAGAACTGAGGAGGAGAGTAGTTGAGAATGAAAGGTTGAGGAAGAAAAGTGAATAACTGAGGATGATAGGTTAAGAGAGGAAACAGTGAAAGGGTAACTGAAAATAGTTGAGATACTGTAATGGAAGATAGGACATAGGAAGTGAAGAAATTAGAGGGAAAGGAGATGCAGAAAAAGGAGAGAGAGAGACTCCTACATCAGCACGCAGGAAGTTGAACGAGGGTAGGAGAAAAGCAGACATCATGAAATGCAGAGTTTTAATAAAATTACGTAAAAGCAAAGACAAAGTATTCACCAACAAATAAGAGATCAAATGGGTAAGGATAAGAACGCATATCAAAGAGAATTTACGAAAACTCTTAAGATACCATTACTACAGTATACAGGACAGTAGTTTGAAAA
Source organism: Palaemon carinicauda (assembly GCF_036898095.1). Classification (NCBI taxonomy): domain Eukaryota; kingdom Metazoa; phylum Arthropoda; class Malacostraca; order Decapoda; family Palaemonidae; genus Palaemon; species Palaemon carinicauda. The sequence goes on along the minus strand of NW_027169092.1, from coordinate 49,343 downwards.
GAAATTAAGAGGTAGTTTTTGAAAAAAAAATTAGGTATGTAAATATCTAGCAGTTTTTCGGAAGGGAAACTGGCTTGCTTTTATAGGACAATTATGCGTGTGGGTGAACAGTTATGAATCTGTGAAAGGCCGAGTGATCAGGCGAGTATGAAAAGAGCTGCCATTAAGACAAAAAATGAACTTAAGAGCAGATAGAATAGGAGAAAATAAGACAAGATGTGAATGCATAGACTGGAAACTTTATGAAAGTAGTACAGTAGTACCGTATGCAGTCCAGGATATAAAAGAACAGATGGTGTTGGTTCAGAATTTCTTTTCCACTGTACACGTCAATGTCCGAGTTTATAAATTTATAAAGCAAAAAATATGTGTAAATGAAAAATTGTAATGGGATGGTGTGCTGGAAACAGTAGATCATGTAACCCAGTGAATGTCATAGTAATCTTTCTGGATGAATACTATGGGAACGAGAGCGGGAGAGAATGCAAAAATAGAACTGTGTACGCCTGGCATCTCACATATAAGAAATAAAAGATTCATAAGAGATATAAAAGAGAAAAGTCAGGTTAAAAGGCGATTTATATGTAATAGCTTTGGTCAATAGAAGAATAATTTAGGTGGTCACTAGATAAAGAAAATGCATTGTGTGAATGAATGTTCTAAAAGTGTAATAAGCTATGCCATACAGCAAAATTGGGTTCCACAGAGTGGAAGGCGAATGAAACTTGTGGTCAGAAAGGATATTGTCCCAGGAAGCATAAGGCTCCAAGAAGTAAATGTACATACTGGACATGGTTGGTCCGGCAGTGAATGTTTAGGAGAATGGTGAATATTTATCAAATTGAGAATCAAAGTAAAGGGAGCTGTAGTACGTTCCAGCATATTGCTATATTACATATCCTTGTAGAAGGTAAGTAATTTGTCTCTCTGTGGAGGATACTACAGTACATCCCATCAATTAAAGGCAACAGGTCATTTGTAATTGTACAATTACCATTAATATTTACCACCATCATGGATAGAAAGTCAACAGAATGAGTTTGAAGAAGTGAAAATTTGGAGAGGATATATGAATATTGATAGTGTAATTCTATCAATTTGAAAAGGAAAATGAGATGAAATGATGCTGTGGAAATTAAGCCTTTTACCCCCAAGCTATTTGGAACTTTCCAACCCTTAACCCCCAGGCTTTTTTTTTTCAAACACATTTTGCAATATATTTTTTTTTCAAATTCCTCTAACAGCCTTAGTTTTTGTCAGAGAGAGGTCAGGTTGATCTCATTCTTTTGGAAAATGACTTTAGTTTCTCATAAAATTATCAAAAATATGCAAAAAAAAAAAATGTAAATAGCAGTTTTTTGCAAGGTCGTACCAGTACGTCCATGGGGGTAACGGGATGAGTTTTGTGAAACGTACCAGTACGTCCTTTTGGGGTTAAAGGGTTAAAGAACCTCATAAGCTTGAATATGATCAAGTGTGAGGAATGGAAGTAGTGTGTGCATGGGAAAGAAAAAAAGGAGAAACTAGTATCTCAGGATATAAGTATTATACATCTGCCGAAGAGTAATCTCGGTGAATGTCAGAGCAAAGTTTCTGGACAGATACTAAGCAAATGAATGAGGAAACAGATAGTTGAAGTATATAGCAAGAATGCTAGAAAGGAGATATGTCATGAACAAATGTAACTGAATAAGTGACAAAAACTAACGTCAGATAGAACAAAATTCATTATTATTATTATTACTATCCAAGCTACAACCCTAGTTGGAAAAACAAGATGCTATAAGGCCAGGGGCTCCAACAGGGAAAAATAGCCCAGTGAGGAAAGGAAATAAGGAAATAAATAAATGAAGAGAACAAATTAACAATAAATCATTCTAAAAAAAAGTAACAACGTCAAAAGAGACATGTCCTATATAAACTATTAACAACATCAAAAACCAAATATGTCATAAATAAACTATAAAAGACTCATGTCAGCCTGGTCAACAAAAAAGCATTTGCTCCAACTTTGAACTTTAGAAGTTCTACTGATTCAACCACCCGATTAGGAAGATCATTCCACAACTTGGTAACAGCTGGAATAAAACTTCTAGAGTACTGCGTAGTGTTGAGCCTCATGATGGAGAAGACCTGGCTATTAATTGAATGTGAAGCATACTAAAGTAGCAGGACCTAGTGATTCAAGACTACAAACAGAGTTTTGACAAAGGAAAAACTAATTTTTAGGGAGGTGCTCTGTGGTCTCCAATGACTTTCCTGTTCAAGGCTAGAACAGGGAATTCAATACAGCCCAATACCAAAGAAATATTGTTCCCCTGCTCTAGGGACAGTGCACCAACATGCAGAGTACAGACTCGGTGAATTATAGGGGAGACCTGCAGTTCAGGCCCATCATAACTTGCCACAACACTTCCAGATCTGCACATTGTCAATGACTGCTGAAGATATAAGAAAAGTAATTCAGAGGTTCAAAAATAGGAAGACAGAGGATATTACAAACCAGATGCTGCACTGGAGTGGTGATAAGTATGATTAAATGGCTATCAGGGTTTTTTAAATGCTAGCCTACAGGATGCAAAGTTGGTGAAAGAATGAGTGAATATAAAGATAAAAGTGACTTATAGGAATTATAGGGGACAAATGTTACTTGATATACTAAGGAAGGTGTATGGTAGGATTTTGATTGCCAAAGGAAGAAGGTGAAAGAAGAATTGGTAAAGGGAGGAACTGTAGATTTTGAAGAGGGTGTGTGGATCATGTGTTGATTACAATTCAGTTTTGTGGAAAAGTAAAATGAAGAAAAAACATTATGGCACACCAAAAAAATATGATAATTTGTCAAGGTATATTCTGGGTGAAAATGAGATTGTATGGTACTGTATACATTGAAAATAAAAGCTCAGAAAAGTGAAAGTTTTATAGAAGCATGTAAGAGTAGTGTCGAGTGGGCAATGACTAATGTGGTGGTAAAGATGTGAGGCTTAATAAGTCCGACTCATTATCTTCATGGATGGAATTATGCAAGTCAGGAGAGAGAAATATGGAAGTAAGTGCAACCACTACACAGTACAGTAACACCCAACTCTATATCATGAATTAGTTGCAAGAGACCAAAAGCTAAGTGAATTTCGACACGACGGATTTTTTTCGTAAAAAGCTACTTGCACATTTCCTATATACCTTATTGAACAGGAAAACGTTCTTGAAACCTGCTATCATTTTATAAAAAAACAAATACCTACAGTTATAAGTTTCCATGTGAAGTACAGTACTGTACTTTTTAAAGCACCCAAGACATTTTAATAAAATACATTGCAATGGTGCATGGATAGAGAGACCAGAAAGGAGGTAAATCAATGGAAGAATGCAGTAGAAAGATGACTTCCTTGCTAGTGCCTATGAGAAGGGAGAAGGTTAAGATGATGAGTGTTGGCTATTGTAAGTAAAATAAATGATCACGGTGGAACGCAACAACTTCCGGCTTGACACGTTACAGTTACACCACAAAGACAGAATTGCAAGAAGACAGAACGGGGCGAAATTAGACAGGATATATGCAATTAGACTGGAGACTTTAGGAAAGAAGACGTACTGTGTGGAAACAAGGATATAAATGACTGTAGGGTGTTGATAAAAAATTTCTTGGCTACTGTATTGAGCAATGTCTGTGTTTACCATTTAGAAAAGGATAAAATGAGATGGGTGAATGAAAAATTTAAATGAGATGGTGTGCAGGAAACAGTAAAAAATTGAGAGATTAAAATTGATGTGAATGCAAGAAATGGATATAGTGTATATGCGAGAAAGTAAGGAGAAAAGTTTGTTTCATAATAGAGGGCATATAGACTCGCTCTTGAAAAGCAACCCCGTGAAAGTTGTGGCAATATTTCAGGATGAATACTGTTGAATTGTAAGTGTCACTAATCAAAATGAGTACACTATACTGTATACCCAGAATTTCAAAATGCAGAAATAATTATCATAAGATATAAAAGAAAGGATAAAAGACAAACTGGAAGGGGTTTAAGATGCAATAAATTAGGTTTAAGGTGGTCACTCAGCACATGCTTTAGTTGCGGAGAGAAAGGGCATTGTGTGAATGAAAGTACGGAAGTGTAATAGGCTATACAATTTCACAGAATGGAGGGGGTGTGGATATTGTATTCAGCAAGGCCATTTTGTTGGGATGTGCTAGGCTTTCTGAAGTATATGTACAAAGTAAAGCATGATTTGATCTGATAGGGAACAGCACAGCTTCAATAAGCAAACGTATAAACTGAGTTGATCTGGTGGTGAATGTGTAGGGAATGGGAAAAATGAAAACAGGGAGGTCAGGAGTGGATAGAAATACTGTAAGTGTTTGAAGAAATATATAAAATTTTACAAAACTTGAGTGGTAGAACAAGCAACTTCAGATATTAAAATATGAAATGAGTGCGAGGGCAGAAAAATGTATTTTGAACCTAGAATAAGGGATTAAATGGAACATAGGCAATATTTTGAGCAATAGGAATCTGACAAGAGTATAAGTGTATAAAAAACCGTCGAGTAAATGTACAGGTCCTGTTCTAGAACATGGTGTGTTGCAGAGGGCTATATAAAAGTGGAACGTAACATGCATATGTATGTTAAACTTGCTTAGATTTATTGAGATTAATAGATAGGGTACTGTATCAAGTTTAAAGCAATTTCATATATTAATTACTTTGATTTAGGTAAGCACTAAGATGTTGCTTTTTCAATAATACTGTACTATTACCAAGTGATAAGTGTATATAATATATTGTATAAAATAAATATGATGGTCCGTTTCATGATTACCATTAACGGTAGAGTTGTGAGCATATGAAAGTAAATTGTGTGATCACATGCAATCGTAAAAACTGTTGAATAAAGAAAATATATCTTGTCCTCACAGCCCCAATCCCCACTATATCATGAATAGATTTTAAAAAGACAAACATCTATGGAAGGGAAGCATTGATATTAATCCGAGAAAGCGGTGGTGGTTAGTAGTGAATAAGATATTTGAAAATCCATGTATAACAAAATGAACCTAATGATGACCAGAACAGGATTAATGGAAAATATGTAAACCACCAACAAAGTTGCATAGAAATATGTGGTTCAAGATAGTAAAGGTGACAGATGGTGTCAAGATGTGTGCTGGATTAAGTAATGTTTATTAAGGGATTTTAAATCAAATATAAAGCAAATGATCAAGTAAATTAACCTGCTGGGACAGATGCACAGGTCTTAGGAAAGGCATTTCTGTTACAGTGGAATTCAAAGCAGGAAGCAAGAGGGCTGTACAGAAAAGTAGCAGCATCATAAAAGAAATTGTCTGCACCAAAGATCCTATTATATAATGTCCAAATAGATGAGAAAGGAAAACCATATGCAATATGGCCTATACTACTCTGTAATGCAGAAACACAGGCTGCCGTATTGAGGAAAATAGAACGCATTTTGTTAGGGGTAGTGCTATGGTTGCTATGGGTCAACTATTATATTTAACACTAAGATGTGCAGGTATTATATGTGAAAGGCACAATTGTATGTTCATAATTACCCCATGATAGATATGAACATATGAAAATGTATGACCCGTGGTGATGAATGAACGTGACAGCCTAAGCCAACATCTAGTAAAAGATATAAGTACTGTATGTATAATTGTACACCAACTTTGAACTTACGCACACTGTGATAAAAATACATCATACAATAGATCATCAAAGTCTGCAAATCCAATTATTATAAAAAAAAAAAGGCAAACAAGAACATGGCGTGTATGGCACGTGTTTCATACATGATCGTACACTAACGTTAATTTTTTTTGCCTCTCGGTCTCCCCTGCTCTAATAATATAAACCTATTTAAGTTTGCTATCAAACGTCTTGTTTGGTTTGAATTTTGTCATTTTTGTTCTCAACTATCTGTATATTAGCTCACTGTCTTGTTGAACAAACTATCACATACTGTACATCTCTCCCCTCTGTAAGAACCTAACAGTTACATTGCCACATTAGCAACCCAAACCAAACTGTACCACCACCGTTATCAGTGTGTGATCCATTTTCCTTGACTGCGCAGCCTATGTCCCTAGGCCATATTGCACAAGGCTTTCCCTTTTTTATTAACCCTTTTACCCCCAAAGGACGTACTGGTACGTTTCACAAATGCCATCCCTTTACCCCCTGGACGTACCGGTACGTCCTTGCAAAAAAATGCTATAAAGTTTTATTTTTCATATTTTTGATAACTTTTTGAGAAAATTCAGGCATTTTTCCAAGAGAATGAGACCAACCTGACCTCTCTATGACAAAAAAATATACTGCAAAATGTGCTGGGAAAAAAATAACCCCCTGGGGGTTAAGGGTTGGAAATTTCCAAATAGCCTGGGGGTAAAAGGGTTAATACAACATTATATAAGAGGATTTTGGGGGAGACTATTTCTCCATGTTAATGCCTCTCGACTTGACTCCTGACTTCAGTGTAACAGAAATGCTCTATCTCTTCTAACAACTATTCATCTGTCCAAATAGAAATTGTTCCTTTTGAATAAAGATTTCAAAACAAAATGTCCTTAAGTCATTTGGAAACACTTGAAACCCAGCAGCCTAATGTTGTGGATAAGACATTTGAAGAGCAGTATGAGAATGAAAATATATTGCACATGAGTACATGCTGGCAACACCAGAGTGAAGAGATATGATTGCAAAGTCTAGGAGGGATATAAGAAGAAAAGGCAGATTGAAGGGTATTTCAAGTACAACAGAATGGGTAAGAAGAATAACTAGGTGGTCAATGGGTATCTGTTTTTGGCTCTGGCAAAGTAGATCAGTGTGTGAAAGATTGTTACAGAAGTCAGGTTACGGTAAATGTTTCAAGAATACTGGATTAGATCCCATAGCAAGTATGTGGAGTGCTGTAATCATGGCCCAAAGAATCATTTTTCTAAAATAGGTTAGGCTTTAAGAAGCCAATGTACATGTTGTGGAATGGAAGGTCACGTGGAGTGTGTGTGTATATAGTTAACCCTTTTACCTCCAAAGGACATACCGGTACGTTTCACAAAACTCATCCCTTTACCCCCATGGACGTACCGGTATGTCCTTGCAAAAAAATGCTATGAAATTTTTTTTTTTTCATATTTTTGATAATTTTTTGAGAAACTTCAGGCATTTTCCAAGAGAATGAGACCAACCTGACCTCTCTATGACAAAAATTAAGGCTGTTAGAGCAATTTTGAAAAAAATATACTGCAAAATGTGCTGGGGAAAAAATAACCCCTTGGGGGTTAAGGGTTGGAAATTTCCAAAGAGCCTGAGGGTAAAAGGGTTAAGATGAGAAAAAGGGAATGTCAGGAATTGATTAAAAATGAAGTTTGGTAGACCTGGGTATAAAAAGTGTTTGAAGAGATGCATCCTATACTTGAAAAGAATGCATACTGTATTCAAAAGATGAAAATGGTTTCACATGTAATGTAGTGATTGAGATGACAATTGAAAGATAATACTGTAGTTAAAGTTGGAACGCAGCTTTGATTGATAGCCTCACGACTTGGGTAGGTATTTCGTAGCGTTTTTAACCCTTTAACCCCCAGGCTACTTGGAAATTTCCAACCCTTAACCCCCAGGTGGTTATTTTTTTCCCAGCACATTTTGCAGTATATATATTTTTTAAATTGCTCTAACAGCCTTAATTTTTGTCATAGAGAGGTCAGGTTGGTCTCATTCTCTTGGAAAATGCCTGAATTTATTCATAAAATTATCAAAAATATGAAAAAAAAAAATTTTATAGCATTTTTTTGCAAGGACGTACCGGTACGTCCATGGGGGTAAAGGGATGGCTTTTGAGAAACGTACCAGTACGTCCTTTGGGGGTAAAAGGGTTAAAACAATACTATTATTATCTGCAAAACAGGGGTAATACTTAATATAAAATTTTTATGAAGACAAGTTACTTACAAGATCATTATTTAAGGTAAAACTAAGTGTACTAAAGTGCCTGTGTGTGAATGGGTACTTGTGTAAAATAAAGGTGACAATGGATTAATTGAAGGTTTAGAGTTCAAGAAACATGTGGTGAAATAAATGGGTATTTTGTCTAACTTCACCATGAATTTCTGGGTACAGTAGGAACTGTTTGTTGGTATATGAGGGTAAGAAGAGATTTAGAAAATATGAAGTGGGATGAACATGAAAACTACAAAATATAAAAGTTAAAATGAATAAAAAAGGGATTTTGACGAAGGAAAAATATTTCTGGGCTCAACCTGTGTCGCTCTGTGAAATGCTCCTTAAAGCACCATTTCAAAGGTATAAATACTGCTAAATATACCAGAGAAAAAAGTTGCATGGAATTCCAGGAATATATCCAGCTCGCTCACCCCTAAAGGGTGTCGGTATTAAAACTGGGGCGAGTGATACCCCTACCAGAGGTCCCTTTCCAATTAGACTTCTCCCTCCTCAAAATCCCCCGTTACTACGAGGCGTCGTCCACTACAGAAGACTAGCTGTAGGCACATTAGACGAGAAAGGCAATCAAGAATAAAGAGAAGAAATATATGGCTATTACAAAAAAAGGAAATTGTTTAAAAAATATTTAAGAAACTAAAAAAATCTTTAGAAATTTCCAAAGAATGCAGCTTAGTGTAAAGATTTACGAACAACTGGAACTTGAATAAATAAGAGAGAATGTCCTGTATTTATGCTGTTTCACAATTTATTCTGGGTCAATACATACAAGTATTCTATTAGAATGAAGAGTGGAGAATAGAAGTTGTTGCATGGTTTGAAAAGGTTAGCATGACCGATAATATTTATAGAAGTGACTCTTGAGAAGGATGATGCGGTCTCAAGTAAAGTGGCCTTAAAGTGGCCTCTAGAGCAAATATGTCTTCATGCTGACGTGGTAAGTGCAATATATATTTGGAAAGTTTCAAATGCTATATTTCCGTAAGAGATTTACCAATGTGTGTAGACTAAGTGAGTAAGAGTGGAGGCAAATGTACAGTATAGCTAAATCTAAAAGTGAAAAGCATGTCAAATTTATTTAATCATCAGTACCCTTGTTAGGCTGGAGGAACGTAGAGTAGAGGTCCCCCCCCCTTTTTTTTTTTTCATTTGTTGATGTCGGCTACCCCCCAAAATTGGGGGAAGTGCCTTGGTATATGTATGTATGTATGTACATATACCAAGGCACTTCCCCAAATTTTGGGGGGTAGCCGACATCAACAAATGAAACAAAAAAAGGGACCTCTCCTCTCTACGTTCCTCCCAGCCTGACAAGGGACTCAACTTAGTTGATAGTTGAGGAATAAAGAATTTATTTCAAGTTCATTAGATTAAATATTGTATAAATTAAGTAGATTCATAAAGTTAAAAATGTAGATAAGTTTTTTTAACAAGACAGTACTTTTACTATGAAAAGTGGAGGTTAATATGTTCTAACCCTTTTACCCCCAGGCAATTTGGAACTTTCCAACCCAGGGTTTTTTTTTTTTCCAAGCACATTTTGCAATATATTTTTTCAAAATTACTCTAACAGCCTTAATTTTCATTATAGAGAGGCCAGGTTGGTCTCATTCTCTTGGAAAATGCCTGAAGTTTCTCAAAAAATTATCAAAAATATGCAAAAAAAAATTTAAATAGCAGTTTTTTGCAAGGAAGTACCGGTACGTCCATGGGGGTAAAGGGACGAGTTTTGTGAAACGTACCAGTACGTCCTTTGGGGGTAAAAGGGTTAAAAAGATAGTACTGTATGAGAGTCAATTTCAAAATTATTATTGATGGTAAAAGTGTGTATGAAAGGGACTACAGTGAACCCTCGTTTATCGCGGTAGATAGGTTCCAGTCGCGGCCGCGATAGGTGAAAATCCGCGAAGTAGTGACACCATATTTACCTATTTATTCAACATGTATATTCAGACTTTTAAAACCTTCCCTTGTACGTAGTACTGTTAACAAACTACCCTTTAATGTACAGAACACTTAATGCATGTACTACAGTACCCTAAACTAAAACAGGCACAAATATTAAAGGTGATTTTATATCATGAATTTCCTAAACATGCTAAAAAGCACGATAAAAAATGGCAACCAATGTTTTGTTTGCATTTATCTCTGATCATAATGTAGAAACAAACTAGAGGTAGAGCTTTGCTTATTACCCAGACATATTTCCCATACTTTTCCCTTAGAACTACATCACATCTTCCTACTTTAGATATATATATATATATATATATATATATATATATATATATATATATATATATATATATATGTATATATATATATGTGTGTGTGTGTGTGTATATATATATATATATATTTATATGTATACACATATACATACCTACATATATACATAAATACATACATACATATATATATATATATATTACTGTATATATATGGGTTATGGAAAAAATCCGCGAAGTGGTGAATCCGCGATGGTCGAACCGCGAAGTAGCGAGGGTTCACTGTATATAAGAGCGTACCCAGGAAAATAAATTAAAGAAATAAAATAAATAAATGTATGATTACTTTTGATCCCTATAAATTTCAATCCTGCTATTTTCCATGTTGGAGCACCTGGGCTTATAGCATCCTGATTTTCCAACTAGGGTTGTAGCTTAGTAAGAAATAATAATTATGAATATAATAATATATCAGGCCTAACGTGGGCATTACTCATTGGGCTTCAACTCAACTGGGTCCACAAAGAAGTGTGAGTGAGCTTAGACTTTACGGTTTGGAAGTGTGACATGGAAGATGAATTGAAGATTGAGAAATGAACTAAGGAAGAGAAAAATAAGGATGAAATATTTAGGAAGGAAAACAAGCAATGAGGTTAGTGAAAGGGATAAAAAACAGAAGGGGTTCCCTGAAAACCTCAAAGGAAATAATGAAAGAAAGGATAGCATACATTAAGAAAATGTTTAGAATTGGTGCATAAAAAGACAGAAACAATGAAAGCAAGGATAGCATACATTAAGAAAATGTGAAAAATTGAAGGTGCAGAAAAAGAAGACAGAAATAATGAAAGAAAGGATGGCAGACCTTATTAAGAAAATGTTTAGAATTGAAGGTGCAGAAAAAGAAGACAGAAATAATGAAAGAAAGTATGGCACACATCAAGAAAATGCGAAGAATTGAAGGTGCAGAGAAAGAAGAAAGACAACTCTTGCAATAGCATCCTGGAATGTTAATAGGAGTACAAGAAAAATTGTGTCAGTGCAAGGCTGTGAGAAAAGTACTATGTAAAAGCAAATATGAGAGAGTACTCATCAATGGATATGAGTCAAGACAAGAAAGCAGACAGAGGGGAGAGTTAAGAGTAACAATGTACAGAAATAATGTTAACAGAAGCAATAGCTTATGGCTTTCTCTACTTTACATCTGTTGTAACTGGGGTTGTCAACAAACTTCAGGGCCTCTATAATAATACCAAAGTATTGGCTGAAAGGAATGAGATATGTGGAGATGCAATAAGCACAGATCATGGGTGCAAAAACTATGCAGTTTCTTTTGTTAATTATGTATGGGAAGTACGCCATTTTTAAAAGACTATTACGAGTGCGAGTGATCAGGCGAGAAGAATAAAAAGATACAAGAATAAGATAGAAGGGAGAGTTTGTAGAAGGAAGGGGGAAAATGATTGAAGATATATATGGCATAGACTGGAGACAGGGAATGAGGATGTAAGGGACGAGAATTTAAATATTTCATACGTGTGAGAATTTACCCATTTGAAAATGAAGTATAAGAACTAATGGAAGATCATGAGTTATAATGTAGAGTGTATGTGGGAGAGAAAGCAGAGAAAAGTATCCAAGAGCAAATGACTTACAGTATTGTATAGATTCAATAATGTGTAACTCGGTGAATGTTATGGCAAAGTTTCTGGATAAATACTATGGGAATGAAAGTGTGAGAACTAGACTGTAGAAGATTTTATAATGTACCAGGAATGGTAGACTGAAGACACACGAGACCAAGTCATGAAAAGGATACAAGAATGAATGAATGAAAGTCAAATTTAAAAAGGGTTTTAGGTGTAACAGAATGGGTCATAACATGAATGAAGGCAGATATACGTTTTGGTTGCAGAGAAAGGGCATTGTGTGAGTTAGTACAGTAAAGCAAGTCAAACACCACCAGTGTAAAAAACAAGGCCATAGAGCAATAATACGTGGATTCAATTCGTAGGGGTGCTGAAATTGTGGTCAGCAGGGCCATTCTGCTATGATGTGCTATAATACAAAATATGATTATACAAAATACAGCATAGCTAGTTGTGTAATGCCCATGCATAGGAGACTTAGATTAATGAAAACAGTAATGTCAGGAATGGATGGTGGTAACATTTGGAGAAATGGATAAAAGGTGATAAAACTAACACAAAATAATGACCTCAGTGATTTGTGTAGGGGTAAGTATAAGTGGCTGCGAATGACAAGCCAAATTTACAACGGAGGATCAAATAGCTCAATAAAAGGTCAGATTTTGAGCAAAAAGAATATGACAAGAGTAAGAGTGTATGAAAGAACAACTAGAAGTCGATTCTGTACTAGAGCATGAATAGGTGGTTATGAACAACAGTGCAAGGCATATTTAGAGAGGAATATCGCTATTATTTTTAATGAATATATTTCATGATTTATTAGCCTGCATTCACAAAATCCATCTTCCTTTACAGCTTGGTTTGAGAGAACAGTTCTAGACAGAATGGATAGTGTATTTAAAGTGCTGGCATAACTGAAGTGTTCGTTAGTCTAATTTCATGTTGAGCCACGTAGCCTATGCGGCATAATTAGTCTACATGGACAAAATGATGAACAACCTACTATTTATGGAAGTAGAGTATGGAGGTTAAGTCTGGGAAAGAGGATGTCGTAATGTTTAAGAGGTAGAAAGAGAGACGAGAGGAATAAAATTCACAGATCCCATCCAGAAGAACAAAACTTTATACTTGCCCACATTTGAACGAAGAAACAGGAAAAATGTTCAGTGGCTGACATAAAAAGTGATAAATTATTTTCAAAGTTGTGCATTGCTTCACAAACTCGGAATGAAAATCTTGAGGAACTTTTTAAACATGAAAACCAGCCATATTTTTCAAGTAGATCTGAATATGATGCACAGCAAACTCCCAAAAGGTAAGAGTGACATTATTTAGCTGCTTGGAGATGATAATACCAAAGGGGTAAGTGATCCCAAAAAACGTTGTGATCATGGTTGGAGCAGTCATAATCTTGAGCCTGGGGATACTACAACCATTAATGGCTATGTCATCCTGAAGTTTTTACTCGCATAAACTTCTATCTTCAGACTGCTATTTGCCTTTGTGTGAGGAATGTCTACCAGCATGACACCCTTAAAAGTTTAAACATGGGATGGAAACTCGTAGACGTGTTGCACTAACTGCAAGAATTCCAGCACACTGGAATAATGATTTCGTAAGCAAGTGACAAGAGAGAACTCTGAATACTTAAGCTCCCAAATATTGCAGAGAAGACAATCAGAAAAGGACGTGTGTGTCACAGTGGGACAGAATGTGTCGAAGTACTCAAGACAGGGACGATATGAGATCTTATCTCCCTGCTCTCATAAGGAAGTGACGTGTGATTCTTTACACCAAGGATGCAGCTGACAAAGCCTGTCAAGAGATCCTAATAAGAACAGCAACATATTTTTTTGTGTATAGGTCATTTTGGGAGAATGGAAATGCTAGAATTATGGGTAGTAGCATAAGGTGTACAAGTCCACGAGACTGTATCATCTCTTGATGCTGAACTTGCCATGCCCATGCTATATTCCATGCATCTACAGGTTGTGACACATCATTGTTTGCTGGAAGAGGCAAAGCATCAGTGTTGGAATGCTTGGAACACACACCCACAGGTTACAGGAGCCTTTGTCAAACTTGCAAGGTGTCCATTAGACATACCAATATTATGCATAGCAGTCCTCAAAAATTTAGTTGCTCTCCTTTATGATAAAATGAGTGAACAGAATTTAGTAAATAAAGCAAGGAGAGAACAGTTTGCTAAAAAGGAAGACAACTGGAAAACATTCTTTGTATAGACAGTGCTCTGAAACAACACAGAAGTGTTACGAATCAAGGAGTAGGTTTTGAATACTAATCCTGATTTACAAAGTCCTGTAATACAGGGTTGGCAAAGATGTGGACGAAGTTGGGAGCCTCTGAGGACTGCATTGCTATAGGCAACAAATATTGGTAAAGAATAATTTGTTGTGGCTGCAAGAAAGGATGCAAGTCCTCACAATGTGGTTGCAAAATGAAGTCAATTAAATGTACCGAATTGAGTTTGTGTGCTGGCCATCGTACATAGTTAATATGTATGAGTACTAGGATATAGGAATGTAAAAAGCTGTTATAGTTTTGTTATAACTTATGTTCAGAGTCTTATGATCCTCACTACAGACCTTTGACAATAAAGAACAAATCACATAAAACAATATGTTTTTACCAGACTTCCTTTAAATGACGTCACATTAGTAGAAAAATTACTTACAAGGCAAGTTTACTAAACAAGGCCTGCACTCTGTACTGCAGAAACATTGGCCTTGGCAAAATTTAAATAATTTAAAGTTTTCTCTCATTCCATGACATTAACCTCTCAAATTTTAGACCTTATAGAAGAAAACATGAAAGCAAAGTATAAAGGAAGCAAATGCAGAAGGAAAACATAAAAGCGGAACACTCACCATGGACGACGTTCAAACTTTGTTTCGACTCCTTAATCTATCAGCCTGTAAAGTTAATACAAAGGTAAGTACAAAGCCAATTCAATCATCATACAATATATTATTTCTATACTTTCCAACGTACATCTTAAAATTCCACTACTATTTACAGCAGTAATAAAAAAACGACAAGTCAGATAGAATGTGATCCAGACAGTAACGGACGTTTACGAATGACAAAATTGATGCATGTCTACATTTTATATATTCATTAATTTACAAATATTCATCTGTCGTGGATAATGTGGGAGGGTGGGCTGTGGCACCCTAGCAGTACCAGCTGAACTCAGTTGAGTCCCTTGTTAGGCTGGAGGAGCGTAGAGAGTAGAGGTCCCCTTTTTGTTTTTGTTTCATTGTTGATGTCGGCTACCCCCCAAAGTTGGGTGAGGTGCCTTGGTATATGTATGTATGTATGTACAAATATTTTTTCCTATATATGTCGATAAAATTTCCTACTTCTCTATCCTTTATCATTCAAAAAACCTTCTTGATTTATGACCAGAGAAAATATTTGAAACATACAAATTGTACCGTCAACCATCTTTATTTGAGAAAGTGTTACAAGCCACTTACTCGGAGAAGCACTTAGTAATTAACCCTTTAACCCCCAGGCTATTTGGAAATTTCCAACCCTTAACGCCAAGGGGGTTATTTTTTTAACAGCACATTTTGCAGTATATTTTTTAAAAATTGCTCTCACAGCCTTAATTTTTGTCATAGAGAGGTCAGGTTGGTCTCATTCTCTTGGGAAATGCCTGAATTTTTTCAAAAAATTATCAAAAATATGAAAAAAAAAAAAATTTATAGCATTTTTTTTGCAAGGACGTACCGGTACTTCTATGGGGGTAAAGGGATGGCTTTTGTGAAACGTACCAGTACGTCCTTTGGGGGTAAAAGGGTTAAATGCTTCACATATACACACCACTGCTTTACGAGCTTTGGATCAAGTTTATGAAGGGTGAGCAGGACTGAAATCCTTCCCAATGTTTCAGAGGTCAAAGTACAACTTGCGTATTTACAATAGTAACAAAGATCGAAAACAATGATTTTGTGCCAAGACAACTAACCAGAAGGATCGCAGATACGGTATAACCAGTAAGGGAAGCCTGGTGAAAATTATGGATGCTAATTGTATTCAATCAAAAATAATGAACAGAATGAAGCAGCTAATAGTTAAGTAGCACAGGCTCTTATTTGGAAAAAATAAAATTAGACCTCAAAATTGCATTTGTTACGGTACACTTTCCATAAATGGCTCTAAATCAGCTTAAAGAAACAGAGGATTCATCTCATAAAATGCTGCTCTTGATGTGCACATATGTTTACATATTGTTTCGTCACACTTGATTTTCCTAGGGTGCCTCTATGTACTCTAACATATTTTTACTTGCTAAGCTACAACCCTAGAAAAGATAGCAGGATGCTATAAGCCCAGGAGCACCAAGAGGGAAAGAAGCCATTGAGGAAAGGAAACAAGGAAAAATGCAATATTTTAGGAACAGTAACAACATTAAAATAAATATTTTCTAAATAAACAATAAAAACTGAACAAAACAAGAGGAAGAGAATTAAAATAGAATAATGTGCCCCAGCGTACCCTCAAGCAAGAGAACTCTACCCCAAGAGAGAAGGCCATGGTACAGAGGCTATGGCACTACCCAAGACTATAGAACAATAGTTTGATTTTGGAGTGTCCTTCTCCTAGAAGAGCTGCTTACCATGGCTAAAGAGTCTCTTCTACCCTTACCAGGAGGAAAGTAGCCACTGAACAATTACAGTGCAGTGGTTAACCCCTTGGGTGAAGAAGAATTTCATAATCTCAGTGTTATCAGGTGTACGAGGACAGGAGAATACGTAAATAAATATAGGCTAGACTATCCGGTGCGTGTAGGCAAAGGGAAAATGAACCGTAACCAGAGAGAAGGATCTAATATAGTATTGTCTAGTCAGTCAAATTACCTCATAGCTCTCTAGCGGTAGTATCTCAACGAGTGGCTGGTGCCCTGGCCAACCTATTACTGGATTATTAATTTTTCCCTTTACTTGAATAATTTTTCCTCGCCCGAAAAGACAATAGAAAAATCACAAGTAATGTCACCTGGGAAGAAAAATAACTTCAATCCCATTATAATTTAACATTTCTATCTCCTTTTTTACTTTTATCAAAACTGTCTTAATTTCTAAAATGTTATTTTCATTAGTAAAATAAATTTTTGAATATACTTACCCGGTGATCATGTAGCTGTCAGCTCTGCTGCCCGACAGAAAAAACCTACGGACGGAATACGCCAGCGATCGCTATGCAGGTGGGGGTGTACATCAACAGCGCCATCTGTCGAGTAGGTACTCAAGTACTTCATGTCAACACAGAACCAATTTTCTCCTCGGTCCACTGGGTCTCTATTGGGGAGGAAGGGTGGGTCCTTTAATTCATGATCACCGGGTAAGTATATTCAAAAATTTATTTTACTAATGAAAATAACATTTTTCAATATTAACCTTACCCGGTGATCATGTAGCTGATTCACACCCAGGGGGGTGGGTAGAGACCAGCATACATGTTAACATTAAAAGCTAAGTATTCCGTACTTCATTTTAGCAGTTATTTCAAAATAACAAACAAAATTAATAAGTACCTGGTAAGGAAGTCGACTTGAACAATTACTCTGCTTTTTTAAGTACGTCTTCCTTACTGAGCCTCGCGATCCTCATAGGATGCTGAGCGACTCCTAGGAGCTGAAGTATGAAGGGTTGCAACCCATACAACAGGACCTCATCAAAACCTCTAATCTAGGCGCTTCTCAAGAAATGACTTTGACCACCCGCCAAATCAAGTAGGATGCGAAAGGCTTCTTAGCCTTCCGGACAACCCAAAAACAATAATAAAACATTTCAAGAGAAAGATTAAAAAAGTTATGGAATTAGGGAATTGTAGTGGTTGAGCCCTCACCCACTACTGCACTCGTTGCTACGAATGGTCCCAGAGAGTAGCAGTTCTCGTAAAGAGACTGGACATTCTTAAGATAAAAAGACGCGAACACTGATTTGCTTTTCCAATAGGTTGCGTGTCGATTATACTTTGCAGAGATCTATTTTGTTTAAAGGCCACGGAAGTTGCGACAGCTCTAACTTCGTGTGTCCTTACCTTCAGCAAAGCTTGGTCTTCCTCACTCAGATGGGAATGAGCTTCTCGTATTAACAGTCTGATAAAATAGGATAAATCATTCTTTGACCTAGGCAAAGATGGATTCTTAACTGAACACCATAAAGCTTCAGACGGGCCTCGTAAAGGTTTTAAATAGAACTTAAGAGCTCTTACAGGACATAAGACTCTTTCTAGTTCATTTCCAACCATACGATAAGTTTGGAATATCGAACGATATTGGTCAAGGCCGAGAAGGCAGCTCGTGTTGGCTAGAAAACCAAGTTGTAGAACATGTAGCCGTTTCGGATGAGAATCCGATGTTCTTGCTGAAGGCATGAATCTCACTGACTCTTTTAGCTGTGGCTAAGCATATCAGGAAAAGTGTCTTTAAGGTGAGATCTTTCAGGGAGGCTGATTGTAGCGATTCGAACCTGTCTGACATAAGGAATCTTAGTACCACGTCTAAATTCCAACCAGGTGTAACCAAACGACGCTCCTTCGTGGTCTCAAAAGACTTAAGGAGGTCCTGTAGATCTTTATTGTTGGAAAGATCTAAGCCTCTGTGACGGAAGACTGATGCCAACATGCTTCTGTAACCCTTGATAGTGGGAGCTGAAAGAGATCGTTCTTTCCTCAGATATAAGAGGAAGTCAGCTATTTGAGTTACAGAGGTACTGGTCGAGGATACGGATACTGACTTGCACCAGTTTCGGAAGATTTCCCACTTCGATCGGTAGACTCTAAGGGTGGATGTTCTCCTTGCTCTAGCAATCGCTCTGGCTGCCTCCTTCGAAAAGCCTCTAGCTCTCGAGAGTCTTTCGATAATCTGAAGGCAGTCAGACGAAGAGCGTGGAGGCCTTGGTGTACCTTCTTTACGCGTGGCTGACGCAGAAGGTCCACCCTTAGGGGAAGTGTTCTGGGAACGTCTACTAGCCATCGAAGTACCTCGGTGAGCCATCCTCTCGCGGGCCAGAGGGAATCAACTAGCGTCAACCTTGTCCCTTCGTGAGAGGCGAACTTCTGCAGTACCTTGTTGACAATCTTGAACGGAGGGAATGCATATAGATCTAGATGTGACCAATCTAGTAGAAAGGCATCTATATGAACTGCTGCTGGGTCCGGGATTGGTGAGCAAAATATTGGGAGCCTCCTGGTCATCGAGGTTGCGAAGAGACCTATGGTTGGCTGGCCCCAGGTGCCCCAAAGTCTCTTGCATACATCCTTGTGGAGGGTCCATTCTGTTGGAATTATTTGTCCCTTCCGACTAAGACAATCTGCTATGACATTCAAGTTGCCTTGGATGAACCTCGTTACTAGTGAAATGTCTAGACCTTTTGACCAGGTGAGGAGGTCCCTTGCGATCTCGAACAATGTCAGCGAGTAGGTCCCTCCTTGCTTGGAGATGTACGCCAAAGCCGTGGTGTTGTCCGAGTTCACCTCCACCACTTTGCCTTGAAGGAGAGACCTGAAGCTTTTCCAGGTCAGACGTACTGCCAGTAGCTCCTTGCAGTTGAAATGCATTATCCTTTGACTCGAGTTCCATAATCCCGAGCATTCCCTACCGTCTAATGTCGCACCCCAGCATACGTCCGATGCGTCCGAGAAGAGAACGTGGTTGGGAGTCTGAACAGTCAGGGGAAGACCCTCTCTAAGGTTGATATAGTCCTTTCACCAAGTCAGACAAGACTTTATCTTTCCGGAAACCGGGATCAAGACCGCTTCTAGCGTCTTGTCCTTTTCCAGTGAAAAGCTAGATGGAATAGAAGAGGACGGAGGTGTAGTCTTCCTAGTGACACAAATTGATCCACGGATGACAGTGTCCCTACCAGACTCATCCACAGCCTGACTGGGCAGCGTTCCTTCTTCAGCATCTTCTGGATGGATAGCAGGGCTGGGGGTTGATCGTCTTGTTCAGCAACGTCCTCATCAGAGGGTTTCTCATCCGAAACTGATGAGGAAACGGCAACGGAGTGGGCAACGTCTGACTCGCCGAATCCGGTCGCACTGGTGGATGCGTGACGGAGCCGGACGCATAGCATTGCTGCACAGTCTGTGAACTGTCAACAACCATGGGTGCGCGAGGAAGTACAGCGTCAACCCGAACTGTCTAGACTGTCTGGGTTATGCAGTCAACACCCTACCGGGTTGCTGAGGTTGACGCACTGCGTCACAACAAGTCACCTCTGCTGGTTGTTGAACGTATTCCTAGTGACACACTGAACGTCAACAACCACCTCCGAGCGTCGCTTAACTTCAACGTGCGACTGGCAACCCACACTGGGTCGCATCGGTGGAGGAACCACCTCAACTGGCAGACGCGAGTAGGATACCTCAGCGTCAACAGGGCGCACAACCAACCGGTTGGAAGGTTGTTGGCCAGAAGGTTCTTCTCCGCACTTAAGTCCTGAAACAAGGACACAAGCTTGGACTGCATGTCTTGCAGCAAAGCCCATAGGGTCTACGGGAGCAGGTGTGGCAACAGACGGGGTTAGCGACTGAGGCGGAACCATTTACCATCCCTGGAAGCCTTGTTATGTGTGACATAATAGTACAGCAACACTTCAAAGGCTCGACAAATGTGAGAAGTTGACCTGTAAACAACTTGGAGCGTCTCCTGGCTAGGCGCCAGGGCGAGTTTACCAGAATTGAGAAGTCCATCTGGGCAGAGGCAAGGACTCCCAAGCCGAGAACTTCTCTCGTGTCTTATCAGACTCTCGCTCTATAAGCCAGTTTAAAAGAAGGGAAAGCAAAGGCTGTATCCCTAAAACTCCTCCTGGTGCAAAACCAGTCGCCTAGCCAACGTAACGCTCTCTAGGAGAGCGAGAGAGCACTAGCTTAACAACAACGGCTTCGAAGCAGCTAGGCCTAGTGTAAGTTCTGACGTTTAGGCGAACGAGGAGCAGCAGTTACAAGATCCGGACGAAGATCCTTAAAAAAAATCATCATGATTTAATTAAAGTCCATAGGGGGCTAAGCAGCTTAAGGCTCCTCTCCAAATGACAGAGTCCTCAAAGGAATATCAGTAGGAGGGAGAACAGCACTTTCTCATCTACAGGAACCTTGTCCGAGAAAAGCTAGGTTATCTCAGTGAGTCTCTCACTGGTGCATTAGTAGCAGACCAGAAGGCAACGTCATGTAACTGTTTGACAGTCTGTGAACTGTCAACAACTGAACTGTCAACCACAACGGGTGCGTGTGGACATACAGTGTTCACTCGAGACTGCTTTGACTGTCTATACTGGGCAGTCAAAACAACTCTAGAATGCGGAGGTTGACGCACCGCGTCAAAACACGGCAGCTTAACTCCACCCTCCTGTTGTTGTGGTAGCTCACGCACGTCAACGGAGGGTTCCGCGCGTCGGCGAACGTCAACTTGCGTCTGGCAGGGTCGACTGCGCATAGGTGGTGGAGCTCTCACAGCCGGAGTGTGGGAGCAGGCAGCCTCAGCGTCAGCTGGGCGCACAACCGTGGCTGGTTGTAGGCTAACGGGTGCAGCGTCAACCTTCTCCGCACGATACTCCTGCATAAAGGAAGCTAGCTGAGTCTGCATAGACTGCAGCAGACCACTTCGGGTCTACAGCAGCTGGTGCGGCAACAGACGGAGTTATTGCCTGCTGCGGTACCACTTTGCCTCTCTTAGGAGGTGTGCAGTCGTCGGAAGACTGCAGCGAGTCCGAACTGACCCAGTGGCTACAACTGGGCCGTTGGACTTGCACGGAAGGGACCGACTTGCACTTAAAAAGCTGCGAGACCTTGGTCCATGGTTTCTTACGAGAAACCTCTTCCGCAGACGAGGAATAAATGGGCTCTCTCGTCTTTGTGTGGGTGGGGCGATCTTGGGTAGATACGCCCGAAACCACGGAGGGAAAACGTCTGTTCGTGATCAAGGCCTGAGGAACCCATAAGTCGTTCGACATTACTTCTCCCCTGGGCTTGGGAGCTTGTAAGAGGTCCCGGACTAGGTGAACGACAGGCACGAACAGACGAACCCTCGGACGCAACACTGTAACACTTGCGCATATCACTTTATCACTTCGATTTTCTGTTTTGCACTAATTTCACTGAAATCGAAACTTTTACTGATTTCTACGTGAAATACGCAATTCTACCCTTCATTAAAAGGTAGTAATGCGAAATCAGTCGTATAATGCTAGCAAAAAACAGAAAACATATATAAAGATAAAAAATTCAGTGGCTGGGAAAGAGACTAAACACTAGTTCAAATAAGCTACGTTTACAATCTCTCACCGCACATAGCCTGGGGACAAGAATAAAACCCTAGAAACGTTTTATCTTCTTCCCCGTACAGCGACTAGGGAGGAGAGTAACACGAGAAACAACGTTACCCGCTTGAACGGAACGTTTTCTCTCCTCTCTCTCCCTCCGTCTCTATCTCTCTCTCTCTCTCTCTCTTTCTCTCTTGATTTCGCACTTAAGAGAAGAGCCCAATTAAAAATCGTCAAAAAAAACATGTTATTTGACTAAAAGGAACAAACTGAAAGGTTTTCCAAATAAAAAGTTCCTTTAATTTAGAATTTAAAACATTAAAGTTAAGAAAGAATGAACGAAACGTCAGAAACGATTTACTCTTACTGCAAAGTGAAACCGTGATACTCTCTCTCTATCGTAACGATAGAGCGCATGTTGAACGCCCTGAACGTCAACAACTGCGTAGTCTAAAAACTAAACGTGAGTTCATCTTTGAAAAACAGTACGAAAACTATCAAAGAGATTCTTTCATAAAACATTAAATTTTAAACAGTTTTAAATTCTTTCCGCTAATGGGCTCAACGTTGATTAACTTCGGTTCCAATTTCGGACCGCCTACTAAAAGGAAAGGTCGCATATAAACAAAACATAAAAAATTATTTTATATGTTTAAAATAAATGGAAAGTTAATCGAAGAGGCCTAATAAAGGCGGAGAGATATAAAATATGTGGATCTATAACGTGTTAGGCAAAATTACAAAAACCTAAACACACTTCCTTCTAAGGGAAGGGTCGGCCATTTAAAAGTGAAAGAGTCCATACTTTCTTTGTCACCATAATTAAAACTATCCAAAACGAGTTCAAGTTTTGAGATGAAGATAAAACCCCTGCATAGCGAAAGCTCAAAACTAGAATAGTGTACTTCACCAAATAGTTGTGAAAACAAATCCAGTTAGTAACAGCGTATTTAGTAGGTCTTGTCAGTGGCACGACAGAGAGAAAATTGATTCTGTGTTGACATGAAGTACTTGAGTACCTACTCGACAGATGGCGCTGTTGATGTACACCCCCACCTGCATAGCGATCGCTGGCGTATTCCGTCCGTAGGTTTTTTCTGTCGGGCAGCAGAGCTGACAGCTACATGATCACCGGGTAAGGTTAATATTGAAAATTGCACATTGTGGTGGCAGATGTGGTAAAACCCCTGACTGGTGAACGCCAGACAGGGGTTCGACTCCAGCTCAAACTCTTTAGTTCCTTCGGTCGCTGCAACCTCACCATCCTTGTGGGCTAAGGATGAGGGGTTTGGGAGAGCCTATAGGACTATCTGTTGAGTCGTCAGCAGCTATTGGTCCTAGCTTGGGAGGAGAGGGGGCTTGTGCACTAATATGTATATATGGTTAGTCTCTAGGGCATTGTTCTGCTCGTTAGGGCAATGTCACTGTCCCTTGCCTCTGCCATTCATGAGCAGCCTTTAAACCTTTAATACTATTCAATAGTCCATTGCACAAGCCAAATCGGCAATCAATTTTATAGATAACTTGTAATGGATGAAGATGCCAATGGATAGAGTTGATGATCAAAGATAAAAGTAATAAAATTGAGCTAAAACAATAGAAGTACCAGCCTAAAATGTCTACCAATGTGACCAGTTTAGAAGCTCAGTGTCCTCTATATAAAACTGTTCAATCCAGGTTAATTATTATCAAGGCACTTTTATCAATATGATGCAATGGCTTTGTTACAGCAAATGATTTCCTTTTTACTGTCGACAGTGGGATCCTCGTGTATTCATTTTAAACTTTTGTATGAAAGTATACTAAAGCCCCTAGGCTAGTAGCCTAGGCGCGGTGAGAATCGACTACCGAAACTCTCTCGTATACTATCTCGGAAGAGGAAAATTTATACAGTAATATCTTCTATGTATAAAATATTGCCTAAAGCTTCAATAAAT
Organism: Palaemon carinicauda; assembly: GCF_036898095.1. Lineage (NCBI taxonomy): Eukaryota > Metazoa > Arthropoda > Malacostraca > Decapoda > Palaemonidae > Palaemon > Palaemon carinicauda. The sequence continues at coordinate 25,249 of NW_027169092.1, read as the reverse complement.
TATCACACTAGGAAAACTATATCATGCATGAGAGTAAGGCTACGTGCCTAGGCTAGGAAGTCTAGCATGAGTGAGGATCGGTAACTAAATCGCCGAAACCACGGTACCATCGGCATAACATAAAATTTCCTAGCTAAAAATGCTTAATAGCTAAATTTATTAAAGCGAATATATACCGGGAACGTCGTTCTGGCTGACTAAATGACACTTGCATATCGAACGACCGCGTCCATGACGCCATCCGGTTAGGCAAAAGCTCATGTTGCGTTACGTCTTGAATCAATAAAAAAACTGGCAAGAGCTTACATTTATACAAATTAACCCTTTTACCCCCAAAGGACGTACTTGTACGTTTCAGAAAACACATCCCTTTACCCCCATGGATGTACCGGTATGTCCTTGCAAAAAACTGCTATTTACAATTTTTTTTGCATATTTTTGATAATTTTTTGAGAAACTTCAGGCATTTTCCAAGAGAATGAGACCAACCTGATCTCTCTATGATGAAAATTAAGGCTGTTAGAGCAATTCAAAAAATATATACTGCAAAATGTGCTTGAAAAAAAAATAACCCCTGGGGGTTAAGGGTTGGAAAGTTCCAAATAGCCTGGGGGTAAAAGGGTTAAAGATAATACTCAACTTTCCAGAGGCAGATGAAGGTGGAGAAAGCATCATAGCTGATAAAGTAATCCAAAAACACCGAGTTTGTATCACTACGAGAGAAAGAATGACAAGATGGCGCCGGGACGTGACGTCATACTGGCGCTCAACTATAGTATGAGTAGGAGTGTTGCCTTAATAACAGCCCTCCTACAATTCTTGCCACTTTCCCCTCTCGAAGCGTAAATGCTATTAGGGGTGTAGATAGCTATGTGGCGTGTCAAGAATACGTCCTCTGATATTATGCAATATACCTAAAGGCGAAAGCCAGGGATATTCGCGCCAGGAGTTAGAATTCTGGATACCTTAAGGTAAAATTCTCTGGGGATATATCACTGTAGTTAAATATAACCTAGGAAGCTACTATGAAGGAACGTCCATCAGGACAACATGGCTACCTAACCCAAAAATAGATTTTTCGCTTCGCTCAAAATCCGTTTTATGCTACTAACGGTATACCGTTAGTCGCAAACACTTGAATCCCACAGCTAATTATGTAAACAAACAAAAGCCTAAAAAATACAACTATTAAAATTATTCTAATTCATGAACCCAATCATAGATTTATCCTCTGGTTGTTCACTGGAAACCATAACTAATAACCGTGACTATTTCCACCCGATATCTATAGCTACTGTACTGTATTACCTTTTACATGTCAAGAGTAGGTAAAGATCATTGATGTGGAGGTTTGCTGTGCAAAACTAGTCCTTTGTTGGTCAATACACTTGCTTGTATCCTTGCCAGTAACCATCTTGGTGCACACAAATATTCTGAAAAAGATAACTTTATATCAGAAAGATTGAAAATAGCAAATCAGACAATGGCTAAGTTAAGTAAAATTTTGAAATCACATCACCTGAAATTACATATAAAAATCAGGTTATATATCAGTTTAGCGAGATCGGTGTTACTGTATGGACATGAGTCGTGGTATAACAATGAAACAATAACAGATTTTGTAGGTTTTACATCAAAGCCCTCTGAAGAATATTGGGAGTTAAATGGCAGGACAGGATTAGAAACTGAAACTATAAGAGAGATTACTCAAGTGCCATATGTGGATGAGATCATGGTGAGGGGTAGATGGAGATGGTTTGGGCATGATCTTTGCACTCCAAGAGATTAGTTCACCAAACCTTCAACTGGGCTCCACAAGGCACTAAAAGTTTAGGAAGACCCAGGCCTACATGGCTGAGGACTATGAAGCATGAAGTAGATGATGATGATGAATGGAGAAGTATTGTTTTAAAAGCTCATTATAGAGATGACTGTGTCAATAGGCGTAGGAGACTACGATGGTAAATAAATATATATATATATATATATATATATATATATATATATATATATATATATATATATATATATATACACATACACTCACACATATATATATATACATATATATATATATATACTGTATATAGATATGTGTGTGTATGTGGGCGGAATATTTTGAAAGTTTGCTGAATGTTGAGGATGATAGGGAGGCAGATATAATTGCGGTTCCAGGTGTTGAGGTGCCAGTGATGGGAGATGAGAATGAGAGAGAGATTACAATAGAGGAAGTGAGGAGAGCACTAGATGAAACGAGAGTAGGAAAAGCATCGGGTATGGATGGTGTGAAAGCTGAGATGTTGAAGGAAGGGGGTGTGACTGTACTTGAATGGTTGGTGAGATTGTTTAATGTGTGTTTTGTGTTGTCAATGGTACCAGTAGATTGGGTCTGTGCATGTATTGTACCACTATATAAGGGTAAGGGAGATGTGCATGAGTGTTGTAATTCAAGAGGTATTAGTTTGTTGAGTGTAGTTGGAAAAGTGTATGGTAGAATACTGATTAATAGGATTAAGGATAAAACAGAGAATGCAATCTTGGAAGTACAGGGTGGTTTTAGAAGAGGTAGGGGTTGTATGAATCAGATTTTTACAGTTAGGCAGATATGCGAGAAATATTTAGCAAAAGGTAAGGAGGTGTATGTTGCGTTTATGGATCTGGAGAAAGCATATGATAGAGTTGATAGGGAAGCAATGTGGAATGTGATGAGGTTATATGGAGTTGGTGGAAGGTTGTTGCAAGCAGTGAAAAGTTTCTACACAGGTAGTAAAGCATGTGTTAGAATAGGAAAGGAGGTGAGCGATTGGTTTCCGTTGAGAGTGGGGCTGAGACAGGGATGTGTGATGTCGCCCTGGTTGTTTAACTTGTATGTTGATGGAGTGGTGAGAGAGGTGAATGCTAGAGTGCTTGGACAAGGATTAAAACTGTTAGGCGAGAATGATCATGAATGGGAGGTAAATCAGCTGTTGTTTGCGGATGATACTGTACTGGTAGCAGACACAGAAGAGAAGCTTGACCGACTAGTGACAGAATTTGGAAGGGTGTGTGAGAGAAGGAAGTTGAGAGTTAATGTGGGTAAGAGTAAGGTTATGAGATGTACGAGAAGGGAAGGTGGTGCAAGGTTGAATGTCATGTTGAATGGAGAGTTACTTGAGGAGGTGGATCAGTTTAAGTACTTGGGGTCTGTTGTTGTAGCAAATGGTGGAGTGGAAGCAGATGTACGTCAGAGAGTGAATGAAGGTTGCAAAGTGTTGGGGGCAGTTAAGGGAGTAGTAAAAAATAGAGGATTGGGCATGAATGTAAAGAGAGTTCTATATGAGAAAGTGATTGTACCAACTGTGATGTATGGATCGGAGTTGTGGGGAATGAAAGTGATGGAGAGACAGAAATTGAATGTGTTTGAGATGAAGTGTCTGAGGAGTATGGCTGGTGTATCTCGAGTAGATAGGGTTAGGAACGAAGTGGTGAGGGTGAGAACGGGTGTAAGAAATGAGTTAGCGGCTAGAGTGGATATGAATGTGTTGAGGTGGTTTGGCCATGTTGAGAGAATGGAAAATGGCTGTCTGCTAAAGAAGGTGATGAATGCAAGAGTTGATGGGAGAAGTACAAGAGGAAGGCCAAGGTTTGGGTGGATGGATGGTGTGAAGAAAGCTCTGGGTGATAGGAGGATAGATGTGAGAGAGGCAAGAGAGCGTGCTAGAAATAGGAATGAATGGCGAGCGATTGTGACGCAGTTCCAGTAGGCCCTGCTGCTTCCTCCGGTGCCTTAGATGACCGCGGAGGTAGCAGCAGTAGGGGACTCAGCAGTATGAAGCTTCATCTGTGGTGGAAATGTGGGAGGTTGGGCTGTGGCCCCCTAGCAGTACCAGCTGAACTCGGCTGAGTCCCTGGTTAGGCTGGAGGAACGTAGAGAGTAGAGGTCCCCTTTTTGTTTTGTTTCTTGTTGTTGTCGGCTACCCCCCAAAATTGGGGGAAGTGCCTTTGGTATATGTATGTATGATGTGTTTACACACAAAATAGAATTATAGATACATACAGTATACAGTATATAGGTACTGTATATATGAAGAAAAGGAAAATAGGGAAAAACTACATGAGTAGTTTAAGAACAAAACATTAAAATAAATCTTTCATATATAAACTATACAAACGTCAAAATAACAACAGGAAGAGAAACAAGATAGAATAGTGTACCCTCAAGAGAATTCTACCCCAAGACAGTGGAAGACCATAGTACAGAGGCTATGGCACTCCCCAAGACTAGCGAAGAAGAACCTATCTTCTTGCAACTATGATAGTTTTAATCCTTGGAAAATAGTCTGACCTATGATTTGCCCAAAAACTATACTCGTTTTCATAGTCTTAACCTATCTGGATTCTAATCTTAACCCTTTTACCCCCAAAGGACGTACTGGTACGTTTCACAAAACTCATCCCTTTACCCCCATGGACGTACCGGTACGTCCTTACAAAAACTGCTATTTATATTTTTTTTTTCATAATTTTGATAATTTTTTGAGAAACTTCAGGCATTTTCCAAGAGAATGAGACCAACCTGACCTCTCTATGATGAAAATTAAGGCTGTTAGAGCAATTTTTTAAAAAAATACTGCAAAATGTGCTTGAAAAAAAATAACCCCAGGGGGTTAAGGGCTGAAAAGTTCCAAATAGCCTGGGGGTAAAAGGGTTAAAGTCTAGCAGTTACTCTCTAAGTGCAAAAATTTCTACTGCCTAACGAACAAGGATACCAGAATGGTGTACCTTCATGCACTGAATAAAATTCCCCCAAAATTTACTTTTCCTAACAATATAAACTGGATCCCTCTATTTGAGGCTGGGTATAGCTGTTACAACTTAACAAGGCTGCACAAGTTAGCCGACTCCACCTGACACGCCACCGAGCTCCCAATTTGACCTTAAATCCGAGACTTGTGGTGTTGTTGGGGCACGAAGAGTAACATAAGAGGACTTGGTTTACTTTTTAAAAACTAGCGATTTGTTCCTACGAAAAAGCAAATCTTGCGACTCCATTTTTCCTCTGCCTACGCAAACATCGAACAGTCTGGCTTATTCTTTCCACAATCTACTCTGTCCTCATACACCTGACAACACTGAAATTACCAAACAATTATTCTTTGCTCAAGGGGGTTAACTACAGCACTGTAATTATTCAGCGGCTACTTTCTTCTTAGGGGCAAGGGTACAAGAGACTCTTTAGCTATGGTAAGCAGCTCTTCTAGGTGAAGGACACTCACAAAAGCAAACCATTGTTCTTTAATCTTTACCTTGGGTAATGCCATAGCCTGTCTATCAGTCTTCAAATGTCAAATTAGAGATCTCTTGCTTGAGAATAAGCCCACGTATACTATTCTACGTTTATTATTATCATTATTATTAGATAAGTTACAACCCTAGATGGAAAAGCAGAATGCTATAAGCCCAAGGGCTCCAACAGGGAAGATAGACTATGAGGGAAGTAATGAACGGTAAATTTTTAGTTTCAGCCAAATTTGGAAAAATGCAATAAAAATATATTTGTTGCATCAGAAATAGTGTGGTTTCAATGAATTTAACGTTTATTTTGACTGCAAACCAACCGATTTAGAGATTTACTATGTATACCCTAGTTCATCCCACCAATTATGGGGGACACCCTTTGGGAACCGGGGTTTTGGGTGGGGGAAGGTGTTGGGGCATTGAATGATATTTGCAATAAATGAATAATTAATGTTCCAGCACCCCTCCCCCATACCCCTAACTAGGCCTACCGGGGGGAGGGGGGTAGGGCCCCCCAGCGACCCCCCCTTAAAGCCACAGTAATTTTCAGGGCACCACAGAACCTAACAAACCCACCTAACCTAACCTAGGGGCCCTGTACCCCTACCGGGGGGGGCTTCGCCCCCCCTGCGACCCCCCCTTAAGGCCACAGTAATTTTCAGGGCACCACAGAACCTATCAAACCCACCTAACCTAACCTAGGGGCCCTGTACCCCTACCGGGGGGGGCTTCGCCCCCCCCTGCGACCCCCCCTTATGGCCACAGTAATTTTCAGGGCACCACAGAACCTAACAAACCCACCTAACCTAACCTAGGGGCCCTGTACCCCTACCGGGGGGGGGGTTCGCCCCCCCTGCGACCCCCCCTTTAACCAGGGGTAAATTTGAATACTGTATATATATTTTGTTAAATCACTTCTTACCTTAAACGGAAGATGACGATGAAGATGTGGAAGGTTGTGGTTGACCCTCTTCTGAATCATCAAATACTGGAATACGTTCAGATTTGGTACAATACCACACATGTCTATCCTCACGAAAATGTAAAGGCGAATCACATTTACCACACTGGACACTTAAAGGTAATACGGAATGCTCCCTTAGAAAACGATTCACTACTTCAGGAGTTCCATTATAATTCCCATGAAATCGGCCGATCACATCAAAATAGGAATAACGACATATTTCACACAACCGTACCGGAGGATCCATGACAGTAAAATGACGTGTGATGAAAATATAGAAACCGGAACTTTTGAAAACCGAAAACAAACGACAATCACGGGTTTCTCCCATAATGAAATAGGGAAAAAAACAAAAGAGTATCGTTTACACTGTTATATTGCACGAAAAACAGATCCTTGAAACAAGACTGAGAGACCAATGAATCGTCCAATAATAACCCTTGAAAAGAACCCAGTAGTATTTAGATTGGAGGAGCGACATTAGTGGGAGGAGCAAATGCGCATTCAAGTAAATATTGTCACATTACGCAATGGGGCGGAGCCAAGTAAGATGAAAACAGACATACAAACGAACAAGAGCTACCTTGCGTGCCCATGGAAAGATATACAATAAACTTAGAAAAAGTCAAGACCTTCAATTCCTGAAATATTTTTTTTCTCTGTAAGTATGCATTAGCGACAATAATGTATTGAGAAGAAGTGTTTTGTTATCACGTGCTTTACTAGGAAAATATATTAATATAATACATTTCCCAATTTGGTTGAATCCAAAACTTTACCTAATGAACAATTAAAATATTTTGAAAACAGTAACAACATTAAAATAAATCTTTCATATATAAACTACAAAAACTTATGGAGCCCTTGAGCTTATTGTATCCTGCTTTTCCAATTAGGGTTGTAGCTTAACAGGTAATAATAATAATAATAATAATAATAATAATAATAATAATAAATGATAAACCAATGCACATCAAGATAATTTCTTACGATATAGTAAGTTTCAGTAGCCTATTTTCAATCCTATCGCTAAGAATGGGGCAGTCTAAGGGGATTCCCATGGGGGTCTTAGCTCCCCTTTAAGTAAGTAGGTGAGGACACTGCTTGTAGGTAAGGACACTGTTTGTAGGTTAGGTTAGGGGGGGAAGCTTAGCATAGACAGTGTTCTATCCACGTGTCCCTGTCCGTCGTTATATAAAGGCTCGTATCGTTCAGTACCAAGCTCTGAACCTAAGTTGAAAATAGACATTTTTGGGATTGAAGTACTGTACCTTGAACCAGGAAGTCTTGCAAACTAACATAATAGCAATGGATTCACATTAGAGACCAAAAATTTATATAACTTAGGACGGGAAAACATTTCCTTAGAAAAAGTTTTTCCTAAAGTAAGTACACTTCCAACCTAAAGAAATACTCCTTAAATAAAATAAATGTATACACTAATAATTTTCACCTTTTCCTACCTAAATCATTAGTCGAATGAAAGCTACAGTCTGAATATCATAGTAGGATACAAGCTACATTAGCAGCAATATATTCCAAGCACTTCCCTGGATTGTAATAGTGTACCTTTTTCTATGTACCGGTAACTATTTCTCGCTACCTTTCCGCTTGGAGAGCGAGGGGAGCCCCGTCCAAACAAAAACAATTTGAGGGGAGTTTCTCCCAACTTACATCGGAACACTTCAAAGTATCTATACAAAAGTAACACTTCCTATTTCCTTCATTAGGAGTGTTGTGCTATAGTAAATATTTCCCCACATTAATTTCCAACTCATTCCCACTAACTACAAAAGCTCCATGTTTGGCTATGCCGTGGCTCGTTTCACTAGCAAATAAACATAAATCACTGCTCCTCTGTTCTGCCAGGTGGTACGTGGATATGCTGCACACACCTATCACATGGGTCACTATTATGGTCTCATAAATGCCTATAATTTACATTACGCCCATCAAATGGCGCAAAAAAATAATTCAATGTTTAAAATCTGACACCAGGAACACTTATTTTCTCCATTACTGTAAATTTCGTTTATCTCCACACACAAACGACGTTCTAGTTTGTTTTTCTTGGGTAAATAACGCGACATTTTTTCGCAACACATTTTTTGCACAAATCCATAATGAGAAATATTCAAATTAATGTAAGTTTAATAACTTTCCTCCAAGTTGTGGTTTTATGTTTCCCATGTCACAATTAGTAGCTCTCGTTACGTATTATTATTATTGATTGCTAAGCTACAACCTTAGTTGGAATTGCAAGATGCTATAAGCCCAAGGGCTCTAACAGGGAAAACAGACCAGTGAGGAAAAGAAATAAGGAAATAAACTACAAGAGAAGCTTAAAGACAATTACAACAAAATAAATCTTTCATATGTAAACTATAAAATCTTCAAAATAACAAGAGTTAGAGAAACAAGATAGTGTGCCCGAGTGTACCCTCAAGCAGGCGAACTGTAACCCGGGACTGTGGAAGACCATGGTACAGAGGCTATGGCACTATTTTTCTATGTTGGAGCACTTGGGCTTGTAGCATTGTGCTTTTCCAACTAGGGTTGTAGTTTAGCAAGTAATAATAATAATAATAATAATAATAATAATAATAATAATAATAATAATAATAATAATAATAATAAGTGGCTATTGGCAGTTTCAAGACAAAGACCTGTTTATGCATTTGTTGCACTTTACCCATCTCTACCTCTGAGGATTTGACTAAGCGTCACCTAAAATTTCCCAATCAGATTCTAGATAAATATTAAACAACAGGTTGTACTGGGTTTTCATTAACTTCATTGAAAAGTGTGCTCTGGGGGTACACTAAAATTAAAAAAATCTTTATTTCAGTCATGAGTCTCATGTTTGACACTTGTGAGGGTTGTAAACTAACCTAGTTCAACACTCCTCCGTAACAATTTCCAAACTTTGACGATTTTAAGTACAGTAACAAGTGTTCTTCCAAAAGATATTTAAATGTCATAAATACGTTAACTCATAGCGCCAAATTTCGTAACCCTTCACCCGGAAATATGAGACTCCGACTAATAAGGCAAGACTATATGACATCTCAAGTCTGTTTTATAATGCTTGAACATATTATGGTCCCAGAAATAGTGAGACGCAGCTGGCATGCGATGCACATCTGCGTATTGCTTGCCAGAAGAATATTAGTGAGATTGTGCTTATTTGCAGGCGAAGCGAGCCCGGGGCGTGCAAAAATCCCTCAAGTGATGCCACATCACGGTGCTTGAGATCAGAACATGTTAAAAGATATAGAAAATGGTGCTAGGGAGAAAGCGGTATTAGAGCGAGGTACCTCTATCACAGTCATTCCCAAGGTGTCTTTTCACCCTAAGGGGCATTAAATTTGTAGAATTATTATTATTACTTGCTAAGCTACTACTCTCGTTGGAAAAGCATGATGCTATAAGCCCAGGGGCTCCAACAAGGAAAATAGCCCTGTGAGGAGAGGAAAAATAATTATTTTCTTCCCCTGCTTTGGAGGCCTAGGGGGGAACATATAAAAAATCCAACAGCCTATCACCCCATACCTACTACAACAGTGGTTTTATCACGTTAATTTAGCAGAAATAAAGAACTTCTTTATTTTCTATCGTTCTGTTGGGATCAGCTGTTATTATCTTAAGACTTAAAGGTAGTTTACATTGCCATCCCCCTAAAGACAGATTCTCACCTGGCATTATTGTAGGGGATCTATCACCAACAGCACACTTTAAAAACAGGAATCAATTTCATGATAGCTACAGACGGAAAAAGCTTTTCTATTAAAAGACTGGCGTTTCCTATAGAAAAAAATGTTGGTTTTCTTAAAAAATTACATTTTCACTACAACTAGAAACTTAATTACCCGAGAAATAATAATAAATGGAGTTAACGTGCGCAACTCATCATAAACCGCTTGCCAGTACATAGGAGCTTGTTTTTGCCCATAGAGGGCAAAAACCATTAGATTTATGAAAAATATCCACTTTCTTAGACGGTCAAAAGGGTTTTAGGGTTATTTACTATTGAAATGAAGGTCAAATTCAGTGAAAGCACATTAATTACTACAGGAAGAACTTTTTTTTGGGCTCGAAATATTCTGTCCATAACTATAATTTCACCATTAATTTAGTGTAAATAAGAATTTCTTTGTTAATTTTCTTATGTTGGGATTAGCTGTTATTATCTTAGACATAAGGGTAGTTTACATTGCCACACACCCCTAAAGACAGAATCTCACCTGGGGTTCACAACCTCCCCCAAGGGCCAATTCTCACCTGGGGTTTGTGTAGGGCGGTGGTGATTAAAAAAAAAAGATGGATATACTTATGAAAATATCATCAACAGAACAATATAATACAAGAAATCTAAGAAAATATGATTTTTCTTACGTAATTTGCTGCGAGTTTAAAAAAAATAGTTTTTCTTATATAAATAGCTACTGTATGTGACAAACCCATTGCTGTTACAACTCGTACGATAATATAAAACAGGAAATAACGTAACTGCTTCGAAAAAAACTAATATATCAAATAGTAGCAATTAATATATAAAGATATATAGCCCCTAAACACGGCCGGTCATAAGGTCTGGCCATGAGATTTTGAAATTTCAATATTCTATCGTAAATTCGGTAATTTATAAGAACTGGTTTAGTCTAAGCAGTTTTAAACGTTCATATATACTTAGAACTTTAATTAAATATGATAAAATATAATAAAAACACCTAAAATTACTTACTTATAGAGGAAATAGTAGTTCAGGTAAGCCATCGGACTCAAGTTTGAGTCACATGACACAGGTAAACAAAAGACAGTGTGTCCAGACATCAATGTTAAGAAATGCATATATACATAAAGAAAATCCTAATAAAATTAAAAATATCGTGTTATTTAAATTATTATTCATTTATTAATAATTTAAAATGACATTTTATGTAATTTAAATTACTGAAAACTTTTTAAATATGATTTTGGGTGGATTCAAATTGCAAGAATTACGAAGGAATTTTTTCCAACTTGGCAATGGTTGTTCAATCAGCTGATCCTGCCCAGCTGATAATTTTGTATTATTTTAGTAAAATTCAAATTCAGTTTAATTTGAATGCATAGAAAATAATAATGAATAAAACAGAGTATATATTTTATATATTCCGTGACTTTTTATATGAAAAATGTAAAAATGTAAAACTGATTTTCAAAAACTTTTGAGATATTTTTTGGGTAAAATTCAAATTCAGTTTAATTTGAATGCATAAAAAATAATAATGAATAAAACAGAATATATATTTTATATATTCTGTGACTTTTTTTATAAAAAATGTAAAAATGTAGAGCTGATCTTCTTCAAATATTTTTGAGAATTAATGCATTATTTTTATTTCGAATTTTCGTAGTTATATATACCATGAATTTATCAAAATTGAACTTTATCTATATGAAAATGTACATTGATGTTTATAAGTACTTGAAAAACCATTAAATAAATAAATAGCGGAAAATAAAGGATAAATTTAGATATTTCAGTTTATAGGCAAACTTTTATGAAGTCGATATATCTTTTGTTACCCTGATTTCCTTAGGCCAAATAGTGCAGAAACAGATACATATTAATTTGCTATAAGCCCAAGGGCTCCAACAGGGAAAAATAGCCCAATGAGGAAAAAAGGAAATAAATAAACTATATGAAAAAGTAATAAACAATTAAAATTAATTATTTCAAAAACTGTTACATTAAAATAGATCTTTCATATATAAATTATAAAAATATAAAATAGGAAGAGATAAGATAGAATCGTGTGCCTGAGTGTACTCTCAAGCAAGAGAACTCTAACCCAAGACAGTGGAAGAATATGGTACAGAAGCTATGGCACAACCCAAGACTAGAGAACAATGGTTTTATATTGGAGTGTCCTTCTCCTAGAAGAGCTGCTTACCATAGCTCAAGAGTCTCTTCTACCCTTACCAAGAGGAAAGTAGTGTTAAGTGTACGAAGAAAGGGGAGAATGTGTAAAGGATAGGCCACACTATTTGGTGCATATGAAGGCAAAGAAAATATGAGACGTAACCAGAGAGAGGCATCAAATGTAGTACTGCCTGGCCAGTCAAAGGATCCAATAACTCTAGCGGTAGTATCTCAATGGGTGGCTGGTTTCCTGGCCAACCTACCACCAAGGGCTGTATATATATATATATATATATATATATATATATATGTGTGTGTGTGTGTGTGTGTGTGTGTGTGTGTGTATGTGTGTGTGTACTTTGAAAGTTGACTCCTAGTATGAAACAAATTAGTATATGCCTCATTCAGGGTTTAGGCCTACTGCTGAAACATGGATAAACCTTATGTGTGATAAACTCCCACCAAATTTATAAGATTTATGCTTATTTTTTCTCAGCAATAGACCATTTCTAGTTGTGAAATCAATAATTATTAATAGCGTGTTTCAGTTTAAACATATAGTACAGGCTCAATTTACTATATAAAGTACAGCGGTTGCTATTCGTTCGTAGTTTAATAATAATAATAATAATAATAATAATAATATAATAATAATAATAATATAATAATAATAATAATAATAATAATAATAATAACGGGGTAGATAGTCGAAGGGTGTTCGTGTGTTGCGGGGACGGTCAAATGAAAGCGAAAGTGGTTTGTGTTAGTGTGTTGCGGGGACCAAAATAGTCGAATGAAAGGGAAAGTTTACAAACGATCAGCTGATTTTGACAGAGGAAGCGTTCCTTGCGCGAATCATTTTTTTTTTAATTATTTAATTAAATATTAATGGATTTTCATCGTTTTTTAATCATATGTTTAATTTGAAATATATATATATATATATATATATATATATATATATATATATATATATATATATATATATATATATATATATATATATATATATATATATTACATTCCCTTGAGACAATGTCGTTTTTAAGTAATAATAGGATATTTTAAAGAATAATAATAATAATAATAATAATTCACATGCATGAGTTATGAAATTGATTTATAGATTATTATCATTAACTTAAATGTTAATCTACCATATTTAGCTTGTGAATATACAGTCACACACACACACACACACACATATATATATATATATATATATATATATATATATATACTGTATATATATACATACATATATATATATATATATATATATATATATATATATATATATATATATATATATGATAATAAAGGTAATAGTAATGATCTTAGTAATCATAATAATAACAGTGATAATATGGAGGTAATAATAATGATATTTATAGTAATAATAATGTTAATATATATATATATATATATATATATATATATATATATATATATATCCCTTTCTGAGTGGGGATACCTTAACATGGTGAATGGGTTTGTGTAATGCCATGATCAGCAAAGCTGTACTAGTCAGGGCCACCCATACTAGTTAGGTTTGCTGTAAGCAATCAGTCTTAAAGTCTCCCACCATCACCAATCCTCAGTGGCCATCATAGTGATGAAATGGTCAAACCCAAGACATGAATAAGGACATGCCTGAGGCCTTTGTCCTGCAGTAGACTAGAAGCAGCTGCATTCAAATTTGGCACACAATTTTTAATATACAATCAATGGCATTGGATCCCTATCTCTGGTTATGGCTCATTTTCCCTTTGCCTACACAGACACCAAATAGTCTGGCTTATTCTTTATACACTCTCCTCTGTCCTCATACACCTGATAACACTGAGATTACCAAGCAATTCTTCTTCACCCAAGGGGTTAACTACTGTACTGTAATTGTTCAGTGGCTACTTTCCTCTTGGTAAGGGTCGAAAAGATTCTATAGCTATGGTGACCAGCTCTTCTAGAAGGCCACTCTAAAATCAAACCATTGTTCTCAAGTCTTGGGTAGTGCCATAGCTTCTATACCATGGTCTTCCACTGTCTTGGGTTAGAGTTCTCTTGCTTGAGGGTACACTTGGGCACACTGTTAGATCTTATATCTTTTTTCTCTTCCTCTTGTTTTGTTAAGTTTTTATAGTTTATAAACTGATATTAATTCTAATATTGTTGCTCTTTTTAAAATATTTTATTTTTCCTTGTTTCCTTTCCCCACTGAGCTATTTTCACTGATGGAGCCCCTGAGCTTATAGCATCCTGCTTTTCCAACTAGGGTTGTAGCTTAGCAAGTTATAATAATAATATTAATAATAATAATGACAGGGAAAAATAGCCCAGTGAGGAAAGGAAATAAACTAAAAGAGAAATAATGAACAATTGAAATAAAATACTTCAAGGACAGTAACAAAATTAGAACATATTTCTTGTATAAACTAAAATCTTCAAAAAAATAAGAGGAAAAGAAATAAAATAGAATAGTGTGCCCGAGTGTACCCTCAAGCAAGAGAACTCTACTCCAAGAGAGAGTTCCCTTGCTTTAAGGTACACTCAAGCACACTATTCTATTTATTTCTTTATTTCCTTTCCTCACTGGGCTATTTTTTCCCTGTTGGAGCCCATATATGCCTTATAGCATCCTGCTTTTCCAACTAGGGTTGTAGCTTAACTAATAATAATAATAATAATAATAATAATAATAATAATAATAATAATACGGGACGAATATATTAAAAAAGTAAAATTATTTTTATTTGGTGTAATATATTCAATTCTATATATATATATATATATATATATATATATATATATATATATATATATATATATATATATATATATAAATTGATAATACAAATATATTAGAAGAGACTGATGCCAAATTTTCTCTTGGTAAGAATCCACCATTAAAAGAAAAAACTATTGTCTAAGCTTCCAAATTCTTTCAGATAAAATATTTTTTTGATAAAATAATGCTACAAAATACAATTATATTTAAGAAATAAAGTGCATTTGATCCCATTATTGTTTTATTTAACTGTAAAATTAGAAATCTTGAAGGGTTTTTAGTCATCTAGTTTGGTAACGTGGCAAAAAATGAATTTGGTGTTATGGCTTATAAAACATTAATATACCATTTTAAAGGTAATGTTAAATCTTTGAATTGAATACAGTTCGTCATTAAAGGATATTCCATCTTAAAAGTAGCTATATATAGGTGAAAACCTTAGAAATAGAGATTTATCATTAGCAGACAAATTAATCTAGGGAAACAAAACTAAATTAAGAAAACAATATCTTATAAATTGGCCCATTCTACTAAGTAAATTTCGGCTTTAATTTTGATACTACTGTTCCTGTATTCTATTAAATGATTTATATATATTTTTCATTCAATAGAGGCTCGTAATCTCAAGAAATTCATGGACACGGCGATGGTATGGACACCTATTGGCAGTAAAAGTAACTATTTATGTAGACACATATTTGATACTATATGGCAACTTTGTATATCCAAAGAAGGTATTTTGTGCAAGACATGCACTATCCTATCATTGCAATATAAGACGAATACATTTAAAAATAAAGTTATTTTTATTTGGAGTTACACTATATCCAATTGTGAAAACAAATACTGAGAAGAAAATCAAAATAGAAAATTTACTAGCCACTTCTAGCAACTTCAACCTTGCCCATGTTAGTCATCAAAAGAGCTATTGTTTACGTTTTAAAATTCTTAAAGATAAAATATATTTTATGGATAGAACTAATACAAAATATATGTAAATAAAATTATAACTTATTTTAGATACCATTAAAGCCCTATTTGATTGTAAAATTAGAAATCTTGAAGGTATTTTGCTCATTTCTTCTGGTAACACAAGTTGCTGACTCTGTTTCAAAATTCCCTCTGCTATCTATATTACCAAATATGATTAGCAAAAAAACTTTAAGATTTCTAATTTTACAATCAAATAGATCATTATTAGTATCTAAGGACATTTTATTAAGTGAAATAAATATATTTTGTATTATTATCATACATAAAATATATTTTAAATGGAAGAAATTTATAGCGCAGACAATAGGTATTTTAATGAATACTCAGATACAAAAGTTACTAATAGTTTTTTAAATTCAATTTTTAAATAGTTTTCATCTTATCAATTGCATACATTATTACTCCAAAGAAAAGTAATATTATTTCTTAATATATTCGTCTTACATTGCAATGATTAGAAAGTGTATGCCTTGCATAAAATAACCTCTTTAATACACAAAGTTGCAACTAGTATTAAATTTTCTTGCAATATTTTAGTTATTTTTACAGTCAACAGGTGGCCATACCATCACTGTGTCCATGAATTTTTTTGAGATCACAAGCCTATTATGAATAATATATATCGATAAATCATTAATTAGAATAGACGACCAATATCTTAAAAAATGAAAATTAAGTTTAAAAAATGCAATTAGACAGTTAGTCATATTTGATCTTAATAATTTAGTTTCGTTTCCCAAAAAAAATTCGTCTGCTAACAAGAAAACTCGATTTTTTAATGTTTTCTACTAGATACAATTGTCTCTATATTGGAATATACTTAAATGACTAATTATATTAAATTTTAGGGCTTACCATTGCCCATAGAATGGTATATTAATGTTTTATAAGCCATAACACCAAATTCTATTTTTGACACGTCACCATCATCCTTGGAAAATGCTTTACCACTTGTGTTACCAAACAAGATGACTAAAACTCTTCGATATTTCCAATTTTACAGCCAAATAAAACATCAATTTCATCTAATACATATTTCTCTCAGATACAAATGTATTTTGTGGTACTATTCTAAAAAAAAAATATATTCTATATGAAAGATTTTTAAAGTTTAGACTATAGTTATTTTGAAGTTTCTAGCGGGTTTTTCAATTTCATTTATAATATCTGTTATCATAACACCTGGCTTGATTATGTTTCCAAATTAAAGCAATTTTACTTGTTAATAAATTATTTCTTATTTTCATTATTGTTTATTTTTCTGAAGCTACTCATTGTAAAGAAAATAACCCAGGAAACCACATATGTACATAAGTATAAATACACACGAATGATGTTAAATATACATATATATATATATATATATATATATATATATATATATATATATATATATATATATATATATATATACACACACACACGAATGATGTTTATATATATACTGTATATATATATATATATATATATATATATATATATATATACACACACACACATATATATACACACATACACACACACACACATATATATATATACACACACACCTTTTCTGGGTGTGGTTACCTTAACGTGGTGAAAAGGTTTGCGTATCGCCATGATCAGCAAAAAGCTGTGCTATGAAAAGTCAGAGCCACCGATACTATGTTGTTTTCCTGTGAGCGATCAGACAAAAATCTCCCACCATCACTCAACTGCAGTTGGCCAGTGTGGTGACATAAACCTTGCCAAACCCCAGACATGATTAAGGACGTGTCTTAGATTATTGTCCTCCAGCAGTGGACTAGAAACTGCTATATTTGTTGTTTGATATATATATATATATATATATATATATATATATATATATATATATATCCCATACCTCAATGAAGCCTCTTCACTTAATAGGTATTGTTGAAATAATACCCAAAAAACGTAAATAAACAAGAGGACAATAAAACAACGATGTTAATGACTGAAATTAGACAATGCAAAGAAACACGGACAAAGAAAAGTAGATTTGTCATATATATATATATATATATATATATACATATAATCATCATCATCTCCTCCTACGCCTATTGACGCAAATGGCCTCGGTTAGATTTCGCCAGTCGTCTCTGTCTTGAGCTTTTAAATCAATACTTCTCCATTCACTATCTACTTCGCGCTTTATAGTCCTAAGCTATGTAGGCCTGGGTCTTCCAACTCTTTTGCAAATAATACGTATATAGGAAGGACTAAATAAAATAGGCTATTTAAGAAGAACCCAGCCTTTAACCGCGACCCCAAAGTCTTAAAAGCAAAACTAATCCTTCCCCACCCCGTGTGTAATGCAGCATAATTTCAGGCGTTCTTGTTGTAAGTCGTAAAGGAAAGTGATCGAAAGAAGAGGAATCCTCCTCGAAGTATTGTGAAAATGATCCTATTCCGAAGGACTGATAACTTTTGCACGGGTAAAGGTTAGTTTGCTGTGAGTGATCAGGCGAAAATCTCCCACCATCACCAATCCCTACTGGTCAGCAAGGCGATGAAAACCCCAGGCTAAACGCAAATCCCAGTCATGAATAAGGACATCTCTCTCTCTCTCTCTCTCTCTCTCTCTCTCTCTCTCTCTCCATATATATATATATATATATATATATATATATATATATATATATACAGTATATATATATATATATATATATATATATATATATATATATATATATATATATATATACTGTATATATATAAATATATTATATATTTATACATCATATATTTATAATTATATATATATATATACAGTATATATATATGAAAAAATTTTGCACATTAGACGTGTTTTTCATATTCAAATAAAGCATATATTTTTGTTATATTAATGTCTGGATTCTCTTAACGAGATCGTTAAGAGAATCCAGACATCAATGTGGCAAAAATATATGCCTTATTTGATATATATATATATATATATATATACACATGCGTAATTATATTTGGTCTTCCTTTCGCTTGAACCATTCGGTTTCCACAACCACCTCCGCACACACGCACACATACGTATACACATGTATACCCGTACACGCACATACACGGCTGAGCAGTCATGGCGTGGCTAACCCCAACATTCCCACGTCCTGCTTCTTTGCTTGTTTTATTTATTATTGTTCTTGCTTTTATTATTATCATTATTATTTCGGGCTACACATACGTTAAAGAACCAGGGCGTAGAAAGACAAACTTGACACATATGTAGATATGTATATATATACACATATATACATACTTAGACCTATATATATATATATATATATATATATAATATATATATATAGAGAGAGAGAGAGAGAGATGGGCTTGTTTAGACATGAAAGAATATTTGTATTATTATTAGCTAACCTCCAACCCTAGTTGGAAAAGCAGGATGCTATAAGCCCAATAAGACCTCCAACAGGGAAAAATAGCCCAGTGAGGAAAGGAAATAAGGAATTAAATAAATTACAGAAGTGAACAACTGGATTAATATATTTTATGAACAATAACATCAAAATAAAGCATAAAACTTAAAAAAAAAAAGAGGAAGAGAAATAAAATAGAATAGCGTACCCGAGTGTACCCTCAAGCAAGAGAACACTATCCCAGGACAGTGGAAAACCATGGTACAGAGGCTAATAATAATAACAACAACAATAATAATTTCCTATAAATGTTGTGAAAGTAATTCATGGCGAAGCACATTCAACATTATAAAGTAATACCACAAGAATGTACAGTAACAGTAGAGTACATCACATGAGATTGAAAGTACATAAAAGTACTTTGGCTATGTGCTTTAATAGCTACTTGTCTAAAGATTTTGAATTTTAATGGCACAGAAATTGAGAAGAAGAAGAAGCACTCAGAGAATTTGAATAACTTTAATAAGAAATAAACAATGCATATATATATATATATATATATATATATATATATATATATATACCTAAGTATGTATAAATGTGTGTATGTATATATTTACATGGGAACAGGCACCTATGTACCGTTGGCTGTAATGTACCACCGGCTTCTATGTACCATCCATGGCTGCTATGTACCATGCATGGCTGCTATGTACCTATATGTGTAAAGATTATCTTTCTACGTCCTGGTTCTTTAACGTATGTGTAGCGCGAAATAATAATAATAATAATAAACCAAGCAAAAAGCAGGAGGACATGGGAACGGTGAGAGAGAGAGAGAGAGAGAGAGAGAGAGAGAGAGAGAGAGAGAGAGAGAGAGAGAGAGAGAGAGAGAGAGAGAGAGAGAGAGAATGGTTTGACTATACCCAGGGCCACCCATACTAGGTAAGTTAGTTTGCTGTGAGCGATAAGGCGAAAATCTCCCACCATCACCAATCCCTACTGGCCTGCGTGGTGATGAAAACTGGCCAAACCCCAGTCATGAATAAAGACATGTCTGAGGTCTTTGTCAAGCTATATATATATATATATATATATAGTATGCGTAAGAATATTTGATCTCCAACAATCAGCTGATCGACTACACACACGTACGTACGCACATGTATACCCTTACACGTACACACACGGCTGAGCCGAGTCAAAATAATAATAATAATAATAATAATAATAGCATGCAAGAATCAGGTTATGGTCTATGAAATAACGAGAATAACTCGGCTCAGCCGTGTCTAAGTACTGTGTTCATTTTTCCTTAAATTGGTCGAATTATTTTGACACGAGTACGCTATACAGTGGGTCAGATATCGTCTTAGCGGCCGTTAAAAGAATACTATTCTTTTAACCCTGTTAGCGGCCACGACACTTTCGCTGATCATGCGATACGCAAATCATTTTACCACTTCAAGTTGTATACACACACACACACATACATATATATATATATATATATATGTAGGGGACAATTTCGTCTCTCTGCGCCCTGAATCATTAATTTTTCTGCCCAGAAATAACAATAATAACAACAATAATAATAATGAATGAATGAAATATCTTACTTTCTTCGTGAGAGACAGAGACAGAGAGAGAGAGAGAGAGGAGAGAGAGAGAGAGAGAGAGTTGCTTGTTTTAGGCATGAAAGAATATCTGTATTATCATTATTAGCTAACCTCTAACCCTAGTTGGAAAAGCAGGATGCTATATAAGCCATAGAAGGACTCCAGCAGGGAAAAATAGCCCAGTGAGGAAAGGTCATAAGGAAATAGATATATTACAGAAGTGAACAATTAGATTAAAATAATTTATGAACAAAAACAACATTAAAATAAAGCATATAAAGTATAAAAAACTTAAGAAAAAAGAGGAAGAGAAATAAGATAGAATAGCGTACCCCGAGTGTACCCTCAAGCAAGAGAACACTACCCCCATGGAAAAACCATGGTACAGAGGCTAATAATAACAACAACAACAATAATTTCCTAAAAGGTTATGAAAGAAATTCATGGCGAAAAAAATTCCACATTGTAAAGTAATACCACAAGAATGTACAGTACAGTAGAGTACATTACATGAGATTGAAAGTACTTAAAAGTACTTTGGCAATGTTCTTAAGTAGTCACTTATCTAAAGATCTCGAATTCGAACGGCACATGGAAACAGAAGAAGAAGCACTCAAAGAGAATTTGAATAACTATAATCGGAAATAAACAATGGATTATCAACAGATATGTCAAGAAATGATAAAATTCTTGAATTTATATATTTCAGGAAGACGAATATAAGATAGTGAATTATAACTAATACGAAGTAAGGACATAAAGGACAGCTAATTTCCAACCCCTTCGGCCTTCGGGTGTCGAAGTAAATGAAGTGAAACAGATTCTCGGCCAGTCACCACGAGTAACGGTATCTCTCTCTCTCTCTCACTCTCTCTCTCCTCTCTCTCTCTCTTATTGGAAACCTTGTATATACAATAGTTTATAGATCGACGCTCTTATACCCTTATATATATATATATATATATATATATTTCTCAATTTTTAAATAAGGTTCTAACTAAATATTAAGAGAATTAGACCCATATAATATATATACGAGAGAGAGAGAGAGAGAGAGAGAGAGAGAGAGAGACCGTTACTCGTGGTGACAAATACATGTTTTGTTTCCCCAACAATGGTGCGCCATGTCTTGCCAAATCTCCTAACTATATTCTACTTTTTAATTGAAAAGGGATTTATTATGTTATAAATAGTTTAATTTGTAATTAAATATGATTCCTTAAGCCTTTAAATTGTTATTTGATCCTCTATTTTCATTTAAATAAACTATCCACTAAACTGTTTTGAACATTTGACAACGCTGCTTTTCCCCCTTCTCTAGGCGGGTCGATGTCTGTCTGTCTGTATAGATTACCCAGGCCCCCAAAGGCCAAAAATGATCCAACATGCTTATCCAGCATTAATAAAGCATAAATGCAATGCTATTTAATCAAGCCATAAAGTATCAGTAATTAGTTTAAGCCTTGTTGCTATTTTACATAACTATTTAAATATTCACGCCAGATAAAGAGAGAGAGGAGAGGAGAGAGAGAGAGAGAGAGAGAGGCCCTAATCCCATAGGGTTAACCACAGGAAATGGTAGGCCTATAATTCTTTCCAATGCTTCATACAAAAACTGCATCTACTCCCAACAGTAGGCCTAATCCAAGAAGATCATTATACCAAAATATTTATTATTATTACTCGTGAAATTATACAAATTAGCAGCATGGGGGTCAATTAGGGAGAGAGAGAGAGAGAGAGAGAGAGAGAGAGAGAGAATCAGCCACCAAATGTCTGGTGGTAACACAAGGGCGAAAACACCTTTCTTTAGGACAGCCAATACCCCCCCCCCCCCTCTCTCTCTCTCCTCTCTCTCTCTCTCTAATGAATAAAAACTTCCTAGAAATGCGTGCATGCGTGCGTGTGTGTGTGTGTGTAGAAATCACGAAATCTGACGTGAATAACACATGAAATATGTAGCCTATATATGCATGAATAAATACATGAATTTTCGAGGCAAAATATTTCATGAAAATTGGGAGAAAAACAATAAGAAAAATCGTAAAAAATAGATCATGATGAATATGTTTTTTTATGCAAAAATGTCTGTAAAACGCTGTAAGGAACAAAAGACAATTGATATATTTACTGAACTCCATTTTGGTTTTCATAAGAGACTTATATATATTTAATGTGTTTATTGGACATTAAGAATAACAGAATGGGTCCCTAGAGATTGTAAAAGAAGCAGGGGGGAAAGGAAGAGAAGACGGTGGATCGACGGACTAAGACAGTTTGCGAGTGTGAACTGGCATGGGAAGACCATAAACAGACACAGTGGAAAGACATGTCTGAGGCCTTTGTCCTGCGGTGGACTATCATTATTATTACTAGCCAAGCTACAACCCTAGTTGGGAAAGCAAGATGCTATAAGCCCAAGGGCTTCAATAGGGAAAAAATAGCCAAGTGAGGAAAGGAAATAAGGAAATAAATAAATGATGGGAGTAATATATATATATATATATATATATACACACACCAATTCAAAGGTAATTAATTATGAAATATCGGCCACTAGAATGTACAGTACATTTCACGAAATTTAAAGTAAAAATTTAAAAAAATACGAATGTAACAGAATTAACGAAGAAATATGCCTACACAAAGAGAATTAAAATGATGGGAACTAAGAAAATGTGTATCACTATAATCGAAAGGAAACTTAGAAATACAAAAGCGTGTTATATTGTTACACAATTTGTGTAAAACATCAATAATTGGGCAAAGATTATATTGAAATGTTACGAGAATTCAACACGCCAAACCCCACGCGCTCTCTCTCTCTCTCTCTCTCTCTCTCTCTCTCTCTCTCTCTGGCTATGAAGATGCTCACGAGTGTGTGCGTATGTACATGTATGTATATGATGGTAAACAACAGCATGTCTTGTTTTCGTCTCCAATCTAACAACGTCGCCATATGCACCAGCCATAAACCTCTCTGTAGATTATCAGCCTTCTAAAAGAACTAAATTACAACAGAAAACGCCAATAATAATAATAACAACGTTAGAAAGGAAACAATAACATTACCCTTTGGAACGAAGTAGTGTACATCCATAGCGTTTCACTAGCTAGTGATAACTGACCGCGTCACAAGAGTTGAAGAGAGTCGAAGATCAAGAGACAGCATCTGGATCAGTGTTGCCAGCTATAAGAATTTATTCCTAGATTTGGGGATTTTTGTTGTCTGATGGGGATATTCAGTACAAATTTCCATGAAGAGACAGAGATGATTAAACCTTTATATTGTTGCAATTAGTTTGCTTGTACTTACATGCAGTAAAGTGAGTAATTTCTATACTGATTTAGTATAGCCTACAGGATCAGAAGATAATATAATTGTGGACATGGGGAATTTTGGGTTGTTTTGGGGATTTCTTATCACGAGTTTTGGGGAATTTTAGACGCCCAACTGGCATCACTGATCTGGATGATCTGGCGGCCCTCAGGGATAACTTGATGTCCGTGAGAATTAGGTTTTTAATAAAGTTTTGAAATAAGTAATCATTAGGAGTGCTAATGAATACTGGGAAATATATATTCAAACAGAGTCTTTATTAAGGCATAGATTCTGAATGAATAAAACCTTACTTTATATATTAATACTTTTCGGGAGAGAGTGTTCAAGTCCGTGAGATTTAGGAAACGAGTAGCTCTTCCTAAAACCGTCAGATAAGGACAATATGTATGCATTTCCTGTGTTTGTGTGTGTGTGTGTGTGTGTGTGTGTAGGTCTAAAAAAACATAAATTTTCTTATCTAATTATCTGAAAGACATTGTAAATATATCAATAAATGAATTAACGAGGGAAAACAAAAAAATCCTGATACATATCGATTGATAATAATAATAATAATAACAATAATAATAATAATAATAATAATAATAATAATAATAATGAAAGATTGAAAGATACAGATAATGATACAATTAAAAACTTGATTGAACTGAAATATATATATATATATATATATATTCTGTTTTGAAATGTATATATATATATATATATATATACATTCTGGCTTGAGATAATCTATTTTAATTATTCATTACTTCTCTTGTATAGTTTATTTCCTTATACCCTTTCCTCACTGAGCTATTTTTCCCTTGTTTAAGCCATTGGGCTTATAGCATCCCTGCTTTTCCAACTAGGGTTGCAGCTTAGCTTGTAGTAATAATGAATAATAATAATGTGAGGGAGTATTGACGCAAAGGGCCTCGGTTAGATTTCGCCAGTCGTTAGATAATATATATATATATATATATATATGTGTCAATTTTTATGAT